>NC_064849.1:69307162-69344662 GCF_024139225.1 Suncus etruscus | reverse complement strand
TAGGATACAATATAATATGATATATAATATGATATATTACATATGCAATAATATATAATGTGATACAATCTGTACTAGGTTTTGTTTTTGTTTTTGTTTTTGTTGTTTTTTTTTTTATGTGTTTTAAAGGTGGTCAATATACCTACAATGAATTTGCTTCACAGACTTTTGGAAGGATTTCTGAATCCACACATAAGTGGTCCATCAGAAGCAGCCAAGAGCAACACAGACCCTGCAGGCCTTTGCCCCCAGCGGGGAGCACTGATGTGGGAAAACACAGCAACCACTCACTGCTGAAACTTCCTCTGCTCCTTTGCAAAGATTAAAGACATGCGGAGAGCAAATGCGCGCGGACCCTCTCGTTCCAGATCAGGGATGCTCAAGAGATGCAGCAGTCCTCGGCTTGTCATTCAGCCTTTTCTAACCCCTTGCAATATATTGCCAAAAGGTTTTGTGGTTGTGGGGAGATGGTGGAGGTGTTTTTGTGGTTGTTCTGCGTCGAATTGCTTAGGTTAAAGAAAAGCTAGAAGTCTTCCAAAGTCTCAAGTTATTTTCGAACTTACTCACCAAGCTTGTGGAAAATACAATAACCCTCTCTCTAGGTTTATTCGGAATTTTAGGGGTGCCGGGAATTGCTATCAGGACTCCATTTAGTAGAAAAAAAAATTTTTTAAGTTGTGCCTATATAGTGAAGATAAATAATCTAGAGACATAAAACGGACGTCAAAGTGTCTGGTAGCGTGGCCGAGCGGTCTAAGGCGCTGGATTTAGGCTCCAGTCTCTTCGGAGGCGTGGGTTCGAATCCCACCGCTGCCAGTTCGGAGTATTTTAGTCTCGCTGCAAATCTGAAATGCTGGAATATCTTTACTCCTGTAAAAGTAAATATTTACAAGAATTAAGTATATTTCCTTACTAACTCTATACTAACTCTCAATCCTCTTTCCTCATCATCAGCTCTTCTGAATTCCAATTTGCAATCAAGTTATCTAGTTTTCTTGCTGTCAGTTTTCTGATGGTTGTCTTTTGCTTATCTCCTGGCGTCCCCATTCTAGATATTTGCATCTGACCTTGTTTATGTCCAAGATTCTGCACAGTTTTAGCGTTCCTGCAAGTAGCAATGCTTTCCTTCCCTCCTTTTTAAAAATTTGTGCTTACTTTGCCATTCTCACAACCGACTTTAGGTTTCATGTGATGGGGGAGAGGGGTGGCAGAAATTTCCCGTCGCCTCTATGAGTCTGCTATCTGCAAAATCTATCTTTTTTTTTTTTTTTTTTTTTTTTTGCAAAATCTATATTGCTGAAGCTCTGTGGTTCCTGAAGCAACTTGTGCAGATGTGGTTTTAATGTTCATTACATTAATTTTGTCTTTGAATAAGATGTGTGAAAGGTAAGATTGAATGCAGAAAGTCGTAATACTGACCAGAATTCAAACTTACACTCAGCCAATTCCTCCTGAGAATGGGATGACGCAAGAAGTTTTTTTTTTGTTTTTTGTTTGTTTGCTTGTTTTTGTTTTTGATTTTTGTACCACACTCGGTGACGCTCAGGCTATGCGCTCTGGCTAAGCGCTCAGAAATCGCTCCTGGCTTGGGGGACCATATGGGACACCAGGGGATCAAACCGCGGTCCATCCTAGGTTAGTGTGTGCAAGGCAAACGCCCTACCGCTTGCACCACCGCTCCAGCTCCAGGAAGTTTAATTTTTATTATTTACTTTTTGTTTTGGGGTCACACCTGCTAGTGCTCAGGAATTACTCCTGGCAGGGCTTGGGGGACCATATGAGATACTGGTGATAAAAACCTGGGTTTGCTGTGTGCAAGGCAAAATCCCTCCCCACTGTACTATTACTCCAGCCCTGTAATTTGTTTTGTTTTGTTTTGAGGCCAGGCCCGGCAGCGCTCAGGGGTTACTCTTTACTCTGAGCTCAGAAATCACACCTGGCAGCTCTGGGGACTATTATGGAATTCCCAGGATCAAATTTGGGTCAGCTGTGTGCAAAGCAAATGCCCTATCTACTATGCTCTAGCCGTAGTCCTGTAATTTTTTATTTTGAAATTATTTTGAATTTGACTTCACAATTGAGTTTGTGATTCCAAAATATTTCCTGAAAAAGTCTTGACTAATTGTGCAGCTGGCCAGAGAGTGGGAGTGAATGTCCTTATCTTAAGCTTCTTTTGCCCTTTCAAATAACTGCACACACATTGGAGATTGTTTTGGTCTTTATGTATAACCTAATACAATGCAGGAAAGAAGGGCTATGCTTGGGACCAATTAATGATATCCTTTCTCAGAGACTTTCTTTTATATTCAAGTCCAGCTTGCAGAAATCCCCTTATTTCCCAGCTTCTCTCCCCACATTTCCCCATCCCTTTTTTGGATTTGTTTAGTAGGAAATTCTAATAGATAATTTTCTCTTTGGTTTTGAATTCATGTTAGAACCAGATTATTGGGATTGTTTAGCTTGTTATTTTTAGCCCCATATGCACTAGTAGCATCATGTGGCATTGTTCCTTTTTGCATAGGCACAATAAATGGGGAAAAATCTTAGGTATAGAAAGAAGTTCTTATCTAATAGGGATAGGGACTCCTAAATTTTATATTGCAGGGGGGCCTTTCACCCTGAACATGTGTCATAATGACTTGACAGGCTTCAGTTGAATGGACCTTGGCCATTCTTTCACCCTGAACCTTGGATCCCATCTTTGGAATTGGCATGGGTTTCTGCACCAGCACCAGAAATCAAACTTCTACCGGGGAAAGCCCTAATGCTTCTTTGCTGCCCAGGGTGGGTTCATATATCACCCTGATGACTTGGAAACAGCAACAACTTGCTTTCAGGGTAGGTTTTCCTGCATTGCTACCAAATGATGAGATGAAACCAGAAGACCAGAAGATGCTCTGTGACATCTGACTTCTACACAGAATCTGTGAAAAACCCAAGATCTCTAATTACAGAAGTCTGACTGTGACAACCATGATGGAGGATTGAGACTTTTTCCTGGGATCATGAAGAAGACTCTGGGGTTAGACAACTTAGTATGTCTGGAGCCTGTATTTCGTCTTATGGCAGAATGCTTCATGGGTAGAAACATCCTGTTTTCAGGCCATTTTTTTCTATTTATGATTTTTTCTATTTTCCCCAACTTTTGTTGTGCCTATGAAAAAAAAAAAACCTGCTAAACCCACCTTTTTAAATCTTTAGATAGGGCCTCCCACCTTTTTCATAGAAACTTGAGACACAGATTACTTTGTTTTACCTCATGTTTCTGTATTTTTAAATCAAATTAAGAAGAAGAAGAAAAAAAGAAAGCATGAAGGCCAGCAAAAAGTGGTCTCAGTTGTACTGGTGGAGGGAAAAAAAGGACAGAACTAAATATCCAAGCCAAAGTCAACAACAATAGAACCAAGAGAACCAAACTATAATAATCTAAACTTAAAATGGGCCTGTTATACTGAAAGGCCAGGAGGAAAGGGTGATGGCATAGGATGCATTCTTGGGAACATTGGTGGAGGGAGGTCCACACTGGTGGTGGGAATGGCCTTGATTCACTGTATATCTGAAATCCAACTATGAAGGACTTTGTAAACCCAATGGTTTCAATAAAGTAAAAAATAAAAATTTTCAGAAAAGATAAAAAATAACTGACTAATGAATAATAGAGTAATTGTCAATCCACATTAGTAATCAAAGAAAAGTAATTAAAATATGATATAATCTTTTAAAAAATAAAAAATACACATCAAATTCTATTTTCATAAAATATTTCTTTGACATGTCTTTTCAAAAGTACCTGGGATTATTACATATAAATGACTAAATCCCTTATAATATTTACTTGTTCTTTTTTCTGACAGTAAATACAATTTGTAATGGGGTGTATACAAAAATATCAGGATGTTTTTCTATTATAAAAGAACTCTTATTGAAATTCTTGATTTTCATAAACAGTTGGAAGACTACAGATAATTTTATTTGTACAAAAGCTATTGTACACAATTATTAGAAATAATTAATTATTGAAATAAATTTTATTTGTACAAAATATTTTGTATCTATACATTTATTTATATATTTTTGGCCACACCCAGAGGTGCTCAGGACTTACTCTTGACTCTGCATTCAGAGATCATACTTACTCCTGATAGTGTTCAATGGGCCTGAAGGTTGGACCCAGGTCAGCTGCATGCAAGGCAAGCACCTACCTGTTACACTATTGCTCTAACCCCCACTATTAAAAATTATAACAGTTTTAAACTGTTGGTGAAGATTGTTCATAGAGCTCTCTACATATTGAATATGTCCATACTGTTTTTATGGACATTTTTTCCATACAAATACATATTGAACTAGACACATAAAAATTATGTAACTAAGGAATTTAAACATTTTCTGAATTTATTTTTAGATTTTCTGGTTTCCAGAACAATAAGATGGAGGTCGTATGTTATATGATAGTGCTGATTATCATATAGTAATAATAAATTGAATTAATGGTAGAGATAAAATCTATAGACTTTTATGAGAAAGATTTTATGATTTTATCACTTTATAGGCTCCAAAATTCAACTATCCAAAGATGTTTATCATATGATAGGAGAGTATTAGAAAAGACTCCAGACTAGTAATGACTTGATTTTCTCTTTTTTTGAGACATGGGGGCATTGAACTACACACAGTGGTCCTCAGGGGTTACTCCTGACTCTGTGCTAAGGGAATACTCCTGGTTCTGTGCTGGAAGGATTACTTCTGGCTGGACTCAGGGGACCATTTAGAGTCCCAAGGATCATCATCCTGTGCAAGGTATGTGGCTTTAGCCCTGTACTATCTCTTTGGTCCACCTCTTATTTTCTTATTGAAACTTTTAGCAAAAAAGACATCCCCCCAAAAGCTTGTCACCACCTTCTTAAACATGTCCTTTAAAACTTCCTTGACTCGCTCATTGCGCAGGGCATAGATGAATGGATTGAGCAGAGGAGTCACAAACGTTGTCACCACTGTCACTGCCCAATTAGTATCCACAGAGCCACTCTGGGATGGCCGAACGTAGAGAAAAATGGCACTTCCATAGAAAAGGGTCACCACCATCAAGTGGGAGGTACAGGTCGAGAAGGCCTTTTGACGACCTGAAGCAGAGGGGATGCGCAGAACAGTCAAGACAATGTGGCCATAGGACATAACAGTAATCAGCAGGGAGGTTATGATGACAAGAGAGGCAAGAGCGAAGTCAGTCTCCTCCAGCTTCTTGGTGTTGGTGCATGCCAGGCGGAGCAGAGGGCCACTGTCACAAAAGAAGTGCTGCACTACGGCATCCTGTTTACAGAAAGGAAGCAAAGCCACTGCCACCGTCGGGCCAACCACAGGGAGGAGCCCACCCATCCAGCAGGCCAGGGCCATCCGAAAGCACACAGCACTACTCATGAGCACTGGATAGTGTAGAGGGTGACAGATGGCCAGGTAGCGGTCCACAGACATGACGGCCAACAGTAGAAATTCAGAGGCCCCAAGAAAGAAGTAAAAGTAAAATTGGGTGATGCATGCAGCAAAGGAAATTGTGTGGTGCCGTGACAGGAAATTGTTCAGCATCTTGGGAATAATGACAGATGTGAGGAAGATCTCTAGGCAAGACAAGTTACCCAGGAAGTAGTACATGGGGGTATGCAGGCGAGTATCAGCTCCTATCACTCCAATGATCAGCACATTGCCTGTTAGAGTCAGCAGGTAGACGAGAAGAAAGACAGAAAACAGTTCTGCTTTTGTGCTGTTGACACTGGGGAAACCAGCCAGGACGAATTCTGTCACACCAGTGCTATGGTTCCCTCCAGAAGTCATTGTCCTTCCTGTCCGTATGACAACATGAACATGACCCAGGTGAAGACAGCAGAAATGTTATTATGATAACCTGTTGGAGGAAATGGTTTTCAGCCTATGCAGTATACTTCTTTGGATGTGCTTGTCCCACCTGGGTGGGAAGAACATCTGGATTGGCCCCCTAAACTATCTGTCCTCCACCCATGGGAGTGGTCCTACTCTTCTCAATAAAGATCTCAGATTTGGGGCTGGAGAGAGCACAGTGGTAGGGCATATTGCCTTGCATGTGGCTGACCCAGGATGGACCTGGGTTCAAGTCCCGGTGTCCCATATGGCCCCCCAAAGCCAGGAGTGATTTCCTGGAGAGGAATAACCCCTGAGCATCACTGGGTGTGGCCCAAAATCCAAATAAATTAATTAATTAATTAAATTAAATTAAAAGAGGCCTTAGATCAGAGAAACTTCTGGTTTCAGTCCCACAAGTAGCCTATCTGCCTGCTGGTATTATTTTTTACATTCCTGCCCGCTTTATTTCCTTCCCTCTCACACAACATTTACTGTTTTGTTTATTTTAATTTGGTCTGTCATTATTTTAAATATTTATTTGAAACATGGGTAATATCATTTGATGTGCAACTTTTTAAGAATAGATTTTGGGGGGCCAGAATGGTAGCACAAGGGGTAAGGCCTCTGCCTTGCTTGTACTAGCCTAGGACGTACCGCCGTTCAATTCCCCAGCATCCCATAAGGTCTCCCAAGCTAGGAGTGATTTCTGAGCTCAGAGCCAGGAATAACCCTTGAGCGTCACTGGGTGTGGCCCAAAAAAAACAAAACAAATGAAAAGAATAGGGGGATTTGTTTTTCTTCCCTATATTTTTGTATGTTTTGTTTTGTTAGCTTTGTTTTGTTTTTAGGCCATACCTAGTGCTCTAGGTTTATTCTTCCATACCCAGTGCTTCAGGCTTACTCCTAGTTCTGCACTCAGGGAGACTGTAATGGAACCAGGGTTAGTCCTATGCAAGACAGGAGCCTTAGATACTATACTATCTCTCCAGTCCTTTTATTTGGAGGGGGAGGATGGTTACATCCAGTTGTGTTTAGAATTTAGTCCTGTCTTTATACTCAGGATTTATTCCTGGTGGTGATATAAAAGACCATATGCAGCAGTCAAAAAAGATGAAGTCATGAAATTTTCCTATACATGGATGTTCATGGAATCTATTATGCTGAGTGAAATAAGTCAGAAGGAGAGAGATAGACACAGAATAGTATCACTCATCTATGGGTTTTAAGAAAAATTAAAGGCATTACTATAATAAGAGACAATAGAGTTAAGAGCTGGGAGGGCCTGAAGGACCGGCTCACAATTTGTGGTGAAGAGTGGTGAACACTGTTAGGGAAATAACTACACTAACAACTAATATGACAATGTTAAATAAAGAATGAGAGAAGTAGAATGCCTGTCGCGATACAGGCAAGGGAGGCGGAGGGGGGCATTGGTGATGGAAATGTTGCACTGGTGAAGGGGGGGTATCCTGTTTATGACTGAAACCCAACTACGAACATGCTTGTAATCATGGTGCTTAAATAAAAATTTATATTTAAAAAAAAAAAGATCATGTGAGTGGTAGTACAGTGGTAGGGTGTTTGCCTTGCATACTGCTGACCCAGAGAAGGATGCAGGTTTAATTCCAGGCATCCCATATGGTCTCCTTCAAGCCAGAAACAATTTCTGAGTGCAGAGCCAGGAGTAACCCCTGAGCATCACCAGATATGGCCCAAAACAAAACAAAACAAAACAAAACAAAACAAAACAAAACCATATGGGTCTGAACTTGGATTGGCCATGTGTAAGACACTTGCACTAACCACTGTACTATCTCTCCAACACCAAAGAGAGGGTATAAAATTGTAAAATGTAAATTGTAATATTGTAAATAAAGAGCCTCATATTTTCTGGGAATAAAGTCTTCTGAGGTGTATTGGACTCATAGAGATCTAAGTCTTAATGTTAGTTCTCACACTTCACATGGCTAAAAGGAACCAGTATTCTATTAATAACTGAATTTTTGTTTGTTTTTTTGGTTCACACCAGCTATGCTCTGGGCATATTACTGACTCTATACTCAGGGATAATTTCTGACAGGCTTTGGGGAATCATACAGAGTGCCAACGGTAGATCTGTTTGGCTGCATAAATGAATAGCCCTATCTGCTCTTATATCACTTTGAACCATGAAATAGTTTTTTTAGAGCATCAGAACAGAACTGATTTGGGACAGGATCGATGGTACAGAGGTAGGGCATATGCCTTGCATGAGGTTGACCAGGACCAACTGTGATTCTATCCTCTGGTGTCCCATATGGTCCCCCAAGCCAGGAGCGAGTCCTGAGTACATTGTCAGGAGTAACCTCTGAGCATCACTGGTGTGTCCCAACCCCCCCCCCCCCCAAATAGAACTGATTTGGTTCTTATACTGGGTAATGGCCTTCAAAGATAGAAGAACAACTTAAATGGATCTCATCTCTGATTTTATTAATGATTAATGAAAATTCATAATTTTATCTATGGCAAGTCATCTAATAAAATTTAAGTTTCAAAAGGGCTTTGGGTTGATATCATTGACTGAAAAGGCTTAAGAAACACATCTCAATATTATTCAGAATGTTTGGTTTGAAGTTGGCAATAAATAAAAATATATGTATATACACACAATTATCATTGAGTCAATGTAATTTCACCCTTTTTTTTTCTTAAAGGGTAATGGGGTGGGGCCATAGAGATACCATGGAAGTAAGGCGTTTGCCTTTCATGCAGGAGGTCATCAGTTCGAATCCTGGCATCCCATATGGTCCCCCGTGCCTGCCAGGAGCAATTTCTGAGCCTGGAGCCAGGAATAACCCCTGAGCACTGCCGGGTGTGACCCAAAAACCACACACACACACACACACACACACACACACACACACAGAGTGAATTATTGAATAATTTGCTTCTTTTCTTGTGCTTTACTCTTGGGTATAACTCCTTAGATGCTAGTCTGCTTTGTAAATAAAGACATTTTCATGTGTGTATGTGTGTGTGTGTGTGTGGGGGGGTCCACACCCGGCAGCGCTCAGGGGTTCCTCCTGGCTCTACACTCAGAAATGGCTCCTAGCAGGCTCGGGGGACCATATGGGATGCCGGGATTCAAACCACTGTCCTTCTGCATGTAAGGCAATCGCCTTACCTCCATGCTATCTCTCCGGCCCCTTTTTAACTTCATTCAAAGAACATGCTTTGGGATTTACTTTTGGCATTTTGAGAACTTCAAAAGATTCCAGCCAGGGCCCGGAGAGATAGTACAGCGGTGTTTGCCTTGCAAGCAGCCGATCCAGGACCAAAGGTGGTTGGTTCGAATCCCGGTGTCCCATATGGTCCCCTGTGCCTGCCAGGAGCTATTTCTGAGCAGAGAGCCAGGAGTAACCCCTGAGCACCGCCGGGTGTGACCAAAAAAAAAAAGATTCCAACCAGATTTTCAGGTCTATCTTAAACCTAAAATTTGGGCTTGTCCAGGATTTGAACCCGGGACCTCTCGCACCCAAAGCGAGAATCATACCCCTAGACCAACAAGCCAACCTGCACATAAAGACATTTTCTAATCAAGTCTAAGGAGGTTATATTGTACAACCTCTTAATAGACAATGGGTCCACATTTTCCTCCTATTAACAAGGGTATCTTGTGTGAAATGATCACTGTTTTAGGCTTGACTGAGTATGCTTGAAATTGAGGACAATGATCTCACAATGCCCTGGTTATGATACTATTAGAATAACTTGGGTCTGGAAGGCAAGGGTGTGAATGGATGGAGTAAAATTAACAATAAAAAGATTTAAAGCACTTACTTGTAGTTTTTTTTAATTTAGTGATTGAAAAATATTCCATTTAAAAGTCTTCACTTTTAGTTGATGATTTTTATGTACACACTTTCATCTTAATTATTTTAGATGCCTTGAAAACTGGAGTTGTTTGAGTGCAGCAAAGAAGACTAAAGTTGTCACTGGCTTCTAACAAATTTCTCGATCAGGGCACAGGATCTTTCCATTTCCAGTGAGGATGCCTCCTTCCACTGTAGCCTCCTTCCAGTAATACTGATGATGTTTTTAGACATCAGAAACCCTTCTAGCAACAGTGCCTGCCAGAGAAAAAAAGACTCAAATGATGAGGTGATAAAACAATGAGAAAACAATTCCTAAAAGACCCAGGGGAGATATGCCTTTCAATGGAAATTTCCCAAGCTTTGTATGTGACAAATCCAACAAGAAAGTTAATTTTTCATTCAAGAGGTGACTGGGAATGTTTTTGCCTTAATCTGTCAGCCATCTCAAGCCAAGCAGCAACCAAAATTCTGGGGCAATACAATGGAGATAAGAGAAAGGCTAGGGTTTGACTCGAACTATAGACACCATCCCAATTTCTCCTGCATGACACTCAGGGGAAACGTTTATTTCCCAAACAACAGACATTGTGTCTTCTCCCTAAAGACTTAAGATGATATTTGGGATTCTCTCCCTGGGCTTCAAGATTGGGACGTGATAGGAGTCCCCAAGGATGTGACAAAATAGAGGAAGATTCCCTGCATGACTTCTTGCTTCTGTTTCTTTCAGTCTTGTACTTTATTCTCTGTCAATAGCATATATGAAATCATACAGTTGGTACTTTATTTTGGACCATTTTTTATGTTTTCACAATTGCGTTCTCTCCATGGCCCTAAGGACTTAACTAATTCCCATTTTGGTTCTACGACTATTTACTCTGAAGAGTATCAGTTCTTCTGGGAAGCCACCTCTACCCACTCATCTCACTTCTAACCCTTAACCGCTCTTCAACATGAATCCAGCAGGTTCTGACGATCTCAACCTCGAAACTTAATCTATGGTGTGGGAATCTATGGTGAGGGAATTCTGCTTTTTCACTGAGTCCGCTGCCAGACTCTGAACTCCTAGGAATCTCATTTTCATCTCTATTTCAAGTAGCAAGAACACATTAGTTGCCTAATAAATGGCTTAATAGGTGCTTATAAAATTTTTGTTCTGAAATACAGATTGAGCAACTGTTTTTTCAAGATGAACTTCAACTAAGTCTTGAGATTAGAGGAAGAATATGCATGTTACCCTGGGACTTAGTTTATCTGAATTCTATCCCTCTGGGCCTTTTTAGAGGAAAAAAAACTACAAGGAAGTCTAAGGGATGTATGCTAAGTATCACCAATTTATAATGGTGTTGAGAACCAGCTTATAATAGGATCAAACTTATTTAATTATAGAAACCCTCATTTTACATAAAATAGAACATTTCCAAAATAATTATTGTTTTGTTTTCTTTGTTGGCTATATGTGGGAATGTTGGAAGGATACTCCTGGTTCACTTCTTTTTTTTTTTTTTTTTTTTTTTTTTTTTTTTTTTTTTTTTTTTTTTTTGGTTTTTGGGCCACACCCGGTGACGCTCAGGGGTTACTCCTGGCTATGCGCTCAGAAGTCGCTCCTGGCTTGGGGGACCATATGGGACGCCGGGGGATCGAACCGCGGTCCGTCTCCTAGGCTAGCGCAGGTAAGGCAGGCACCTTACCTCCAGCGCCACCGCCCGGCCCCCTGGTTCACTTCTTGTGAGTCTCCCTCAGCAGAGCTTGGGTGGACTATGCAGTGCCAGGGAACCAATCTGGGCCTCCTACATGCAAAGTATACATTCCAAACTATTGAGCTATGTATTTTTCCACCTCTAGATAGGATTTATTTATTTATTTATTTATTTATTTATTTATTTATTTATTTATTTATTGGTTTTTGGGTCACACCCGGCTGCGCTCAGGGGTTACTCCTGGCTCTGCCCTCAGAAATTGCCCCTGGCAGACTCAGGGACTATATGAGATACCGGGAATCGAACCACTGTCCTCTGGGTTGGTCGAGTACAAGGCAAATGTCCTACTGCTGTGCTATCTCTCGAGTCCCTGATTTCATTTGTTTTTAAAACATAAAATGTACTCTCGTGCATTACAAATTTAATGTAATAACAAAATATAGATTTTAAAAGCCCTAGCTTTCCTCCTCCTCACTCACCTTATACTATCTATCTTGTGTCTTAGTCTTTTTTTTTTTTTTTTTTTTTTTTGGTTTTTGGGCCACACCCAGTAACGCTCAGGGGTTACTCCTGGCTATGCGCTCAGAAGTTGCTCCTGGCTTGGGGGACCATATGGGACACCGGGGGATCGAACCGCAGTCCGTCCAAGGCTAGCGCAGGCAAGGCAGGCACCTTACCTTTAGCGCCACCGCCCAGCCCGTGTCTTAGTCTTAATGAGCCTAAGGGTTGTGATCTTGAAGGTATTGTTGACTGTCCATTTCTCAGAAAAAGCTCTGGAATTTGCAGGAATGTTAAAAATGTAAGATGGGAGGGGAGTGATAATCCAGCTGGTAGGAAGTTTGCATTGCATGCCACCAACCCAAGAGGAATTACCCCTCCCACAACAAAGTGCGTCTGATGCAAAAGACAACAGGCAATACAGAAATACCTACACATAGAATCACAGTTCAGAACGGGGAACTTAGATCAAAGTAATACAATGAGTTTGGAAGCCTTTCTTTTTCATTATTATTATTATTATTATTATTATTTATTATTATTACAAATTCCTTAAAATAAAACTTACTTGTTCTTGTCTCTTTATTCCCTTTTTATTTGAAAAAAAAAAGTTAAGTGGAGCTGGAGTGATAGAACCACGTTAGGACATTTGCCTTGCATGCAACCTACCCAGGTTTGATCACCAGCATCCCATATAGTCACTTCTGCCAGGAGTGATTTCTGAATGCAGAGCCAGAAGGGACTTGAGTGCCGCTGGGTGTGCACCCCCTCCCCAAATGTCAAATACATAACAACATAGGAAAATAAGATGAAATGCCATCACTAAATCTTTATACCAAAGAAACTCTCAGAGGAAAAAAATGGCAGGTAACATAGATGTTACATATTATTTTTATTTATTGTTTGTTTTCATTTTTGAGTCATACCTGACAATGCTCAGGGGTTACTTCTGGCTCTGCACTTAAAAATTGCTCCTGGCAGGTACAGGGGACCATATGGGATAGCAGGATTCGAACCACCATTGGTTCCTGGTCGGCAGCTTGCAAGGCAAATGCCTTACCACTGTGCTATCTCTCTGGCCCTTACATATTATTTTTATTTGACTGGAGTTTAAACCTTTAAAAACGGTTACTTTGGGGCCAGAGAGATAGCATGGAGGTAGGGCTTTTGCCTTGCATGAAGAAGGACATCTTGCATGCGGCAGACCCAGAACCAACGGTGGTTCAATTCCCAGCATCTCATATGATCCCCTGAGCCTTCCAGGAGTGATTTCTGAGCACAAAGCCAGGAGTAACCCCTGCATGCCACTGGGTATGACCCAAAAACCAAAAAAATAAAAATAAAAAATAAAAAATAAATATTTTTGATAAATTAGATCTTAGTTTTTTTTCTAAAAAAAATACTGGTTAAGGGCCCAGAGAGATAGCACAGCAGTGTTTGCATTGCAAGCAGCCGATCCAGGACCAAAGGTGGTTGGTTCGAATCCCGGTGTCCCATATGATCCCCCGTGCCTGCCAGGAGCTATTTCTGAGCAGACAGCCAGGAGTTAACCCTGAGCAACGCCGGGTGTGGCCAAAAACAAAAACAAACAAACAAACAAAATACTGGTTAAGATAATAAATTAAGAAATCATAGACTAGGAAGACTATATTAAAATCACATGTACAATAACAGACTTGTATCCTAACAAGTCTTAACATATATAACAAGTTATATATGAAAGTTTTTCAAGGGAATCCATAATTAGGACTCATAATCCATAATTAGGGCTGTGGTGTAGTTTAGTTCAGTGGTGGAGTGTATACTTTACATGTGTGAAATCTTGGATTCAATCCTTGGTACATAACCTCTCCCTCTGAAACAATCAAAACCAACAATTAATTTGTTTGGTTTGGGGCTAACCTGGAGGTACTCAGGAATTACTCTTGGCAATTCGTGGAGGACTGCATGAAATTCCAGAGATCTAATCCAAGTAATCAATGTGCAAGTCAAGAGCCATACCCACTGTACTATCTCTCTGGCCCCAAGAGCAACTGATTTTTTAATTAAACAAAATATTTAGATTGTTCTACAATAACAGTTGGAGTCTTCGACATCTCACTGGCAACAATGGATAGAAAAATATGGGGCTAGAGAGATAGGACAGCAGATAAGCTACTTGCTTTGCATGGCGCAGACCTGGATTATAGTGTTGGCACTTCCTAGGATCTCCCCAGCCCTTAACATATTTCATGTTATATAAAATTTATGAAATAAATTAAAAATATACAAGTGTGTTTTCTGATTACAATGAAACTTCACCTATAAGTTTTTGAAAACAGTGAATATAAGGGAAACAAGGCATGATGAACACAGGTCTTTATGAAATATTTCAATTATAGGTCAGGATTTTTTTCCTTATTGTTATAGAGAGAAAATATTAAATGGAACAATGCTATTTGAAGACCTGCTATATAGAAAAATATTACAAATCTGTAGAAGTAAGCAATGTACTCAAATAATCAATTAGTTCAATTATTTGACATAAATAAAATTACAACATACTTCAAGTGAATAAAAACAAAGTCACAACATGTTAAGATTTATGCGAATCAGAAAAGGACATCAGTAGGAAATGCAGAACTGGGTTGCCTAAATTAAAGGAGAAAATAAGGTGTTGGAATGATAATACAGCAGATATAGTGCCCCACATGGTTCGCACATCTGAGAACAGCTGGGTGTGACCCCAAACCAAAAAAAATTAAAACAACAACACAACATAAAATAAAAATACTATGGGATGAGAACATAATTTGTGTGCAGATGCTCCTTTGAGCACCACCAAATGTGACCCAAAGAATTAAAGAAAAGAAAATATAGGGTCACGGAGAGGTTCAGAGGTCTGGCATGAACCTTCAGCACTGCAAGAAGCAACATTGGAGTACCCCAAGTGCACCCCCCAAAAAAACAAAAATTAATTTAAAATAAATATAAAATCATAACCTAACCTTTAACCTAAAGTTGAAAAATGATCATGAAGAAATGTTTTAAGAAAACGAAGAGTTGGGGCCAGCGTGATAGCACAAAGATAGTAGGGCATTTACCCTTTACATGCTAAAGACCAGGGCCAGGCCTGGGTTCAATCTTCAGCATCTCATATGGTCCCCCGAACCTGCCAGGAGCTATTTTTGAGAGCAGAGCCACACCCTTTAGATGTGGCCCAAATAGCCCTCCCCACAAAAATTGGGGAGCAGAGGCTGGAGTGCTAGAACAGCAAATAGAGCATTTGCCTTGCATGCAGCAGATCCAGCTCAATCCCCTGAGTACCGCCAAGAATAATTCCTGAGTGCAGAGCCAGGAATAACCAACCCCTGAACCCCCCTTGTTGTCCCCCCAAAAGGGGGGGAGCAAACTAAAAACAAAGGAAGCAGAGGGAAGATTAAAGTGAAGCTAATAAAAATACAGAATTAGATAAGGAATTTGCCTGGATGCAGCATGGAGGAGAAAGCAAGAGAAAGAGATGGCTAAGGGACAATTTAGAATGCAGGGCTGAATAAGGATTCAGCATAAATGGTTATGATAGACCGCACATGTGGTGGATAGGGCATGAATAAAGCTGATACTTCCTGAAAAAAAATACAGAATTAAAAAATATATAAACAAAATAGATCGATCTCTAATCTCTAGTTTTACTGAGAAAGAAGTAAGAAAATTCAAATATTAAAATTCAAGGTCATGCGGTGCTCAGTGGGAGAGCAAGGTCCTGGGTTGTACCCCCAACAGCTCAAACAATAAAAACTTCTACCAAAATCTAGAATTCAAGTAATAAATTCTACTTGAGCTTGCAGAAACTGTTGGATCGGCTGCTTGCAAGGCAAACACCGCTGTGCTATCTCTTCGGGCCGCAGAAACTGTTTTAAGAGCTTGCTATGGACACTTATTACATAGTAACACATTAGTGCATTAACAAATTGTCCACAGAAAATGGATAAATTTCTGAACACATTTAAACTATCAAAATTAACACAAAACTTTCCCGCAAAGAAATGGAAAAATCTGAAGGAATATAAAGCAAGTAAAGATGTGGAATTAATAAAAACTAACAAAAATATTTCTAGGACTAGATTAACTTCACCCATGTACTCACCAAACATTAAATATTTAAGACCTAAAACCAAACCTTTTCAAATTCTCTAAAAAGAAAAAAAATTAAAAAGAGGAAACATTTCTAAACTCATTATATGAAACTAGTATTTTCCTTAGACCAAATTTAGGTTAAGAAAGCACAAGAAAAGAATCTGATACACCTAACTCCCTTATAAATATCAGGCAAAATCCCCACGCAAACATAAGCAAACCTAATCAAGCAGCAGAAAAAAATAAATTCTGTAACTGGGGTACAATTTAGGGCTGCAAAAATTGATTAATATATGAAAATAAATTATACATAAAATATAGGAAAACTGATCATCTCAACTTGATAAGGAAAATATAGGAAAACTGATCATCTCAACTTGATAAGGAAAAAAACATTAGAAAAATTCAAATCCTTTCATGGTAAAGTTTAACTAGTGGGCCAGAATAATAGTACAACAGGCAGGGCATTTGACTTGCAATTCAGTTGACCTGGATTCAATCCCCTGTATCTCATATATTCCCCCAATCCCTTCATGTGTGATCCCTGAGTGCAGAGCAGAGCAAGTCCTGAGCACTGCAGGGTGTGATCTAGAACCCAAAAGATAAAACCAAACGTAAATTAAAACTAGAAAAGAACTTCTTCAATATAATAAAGGGCATCAATTAAAAATTTATGGCTAATACCAATTTTAATGGCCAAAGACTAAAATATTCTTTCCTAAAATCAGGAACAAGATAAGAATGTTCACTTTCATTATTCAATAATGTACCTAAAGTTCTAGCCAGGAGGGGCTGGAAAGATAGCACAGCAGTAGGGCTTTTTGCCTTGCATAAGTCCAGCCCAGGACAGAATCAGTTTGATTCCCAGCATCACATATGGTCCCCCAGAGCCTGCCAGGAGCAATTTCTAAGTGTAGAGCCAGGAATAACCACTGAGCACTAACAGATTTGACATATACACCCCCTCCAAGTAAACAAACAAAAAAAAGTTCTAGCCAGGAATTTAGGCAATAGAATAGAATGTAATGAAATAATACAAGGCATTCAAATAGGAAAGGAAGAAGTAAAATTTTGGTTTGTTTTTGAGCCATACCTGGTGGGATACAAACTACATACATCAAAACTACCCCTATTTTTGGGTATATCATTTTTTATATGACTCTTTGGTTTGCTATTCATTTGTTTAGAA
The DNA here is from genome assembly GCF_024139225.1 of Suncus etruscus. Classification (NCBI taxonomy): domain Eukaryota; kingdom Metazoa; phylum Chordata; class Mammalia; order Eulipotyphla; family Soricidae; genus Suncus; species Suncus etruscus. The sequence goes on along the minus strand of NC_064849.1, from coordinate 69,327,434 downwards.
TTTTTATGGCTATGCTTGTGAATAAGATTCTTCTAAAATCATTCTTTCTCTGAATGCCCATGTCAGCTTTTGATAGAAAATTCATATTGACTTTGCAAAATGAGTTATTTCCATATCAATAGGAATTTTCAAGTGATTACTATAAATTTGGGAATGGGTTAAGTTACACCTGTCAGTGCATAGGGGTTACTTCTGGTTCATGAACCAAATAAGGGTCACTTGTATGTAGAGCTCTAATCCCTGTGCTCTCTCCAGTATTTGCTATGAAATTTTGCTTTTCCAATTATTTAAGCAAATAAAAAGACTGTTATCTCTTCAATGCCATCCAGTAAATGTTTTCTTATTTTTTTATTTTCAGTTTTTCTCACTGATATGGTTAATCAGTATGTTTTACTATTTAGTTGCAGGAAGCTTACTCATTTACTTTGCCACAGAAAATCTTGGAATCTTTTTTTGGGGGGAGGGCTAGGGAGGGTTTAGGCCACTCCATGTGGTGCTCAGTTGTTACTCTTGGCTCTTCTCTCAGGGAAACAGTGCTTGGGGGACCATATGCTGGGGATAGAATCCAGATTGGCTGCATTCAAGATAATCTATGTTCTCTCCCAAACCTTGCATTCTTACATGGGACATGTCATCAGGTTGATAACTTAGAGGAAACTATAAATAGCTTTCTTTATGTTTTATTTTGTCTTGGGTCCAATAACATAGGTCTTTAGTCATTATTTCAGGATATGATTCATTCTTTTTTGAGCTGTTATTGAAATGCCTTATGAATAGTAAATTATTTAAATTGTGCCTAGCCTTCATAGGATACTGGGTGAGAACTGACAATGCTGAATGAGCATGACGTTGCCCCAAACTTCAAAGAAGCTCACTACTAAACATACTAGTCATACCAGTACAGTGTGGTAGTGGAAGATGAAAAGAATCAAAGAACATTGAAGAAGCAAATTTTGGAGAGACATGGGGAGCTAGGCAAAGATTCTAGTGGGGAAAAAAAATGACTTGGACATGTGTGAGAGAATGAGAAAGAATTTGATCACAGGAGAATCAGAGGGATAAAACCAGAGTGACCTTGTATTTCTAAATCTAGGAAATACTGAGTCACAGCTCTGGTGGAAGCAGGGAGGATGAAAATTGAGTAAGATGGCTATTTCAAAGGTGGTCTTTTCTGGATGTCAATATTGTCAGTAAAATATTAAGAGGAAATGAGGGAGGAGCAGTTCTTCCTCTCTTGCACAGTGCTGCCTTCTTGTTAGTGCTACAGGACACTAATACGGACACTTATTTGCCTCTTTTGTGCCACAGATTCCTCCCTTATTGCCTGATACAACAAGGAGGAAAGCTGTGCCAACTAAGAAGTTACTTATCATTTTAGACATCCATCCATAGCAAGTATAATTTCTGGAACGTTCTTCCTCCGACCCATAAAAATACACAATGCTGGAGAGGGCTAAGTCAACTTGTAGTCTTGTAGCTACCAGGCTTTAGCAATTCACCCCACTTTTAGAGAATTTTTCTTTATTTACAAAGCGTTCAAAGATTATGGCAAGAGCAGACTCTAATGTTCAGACATCCGAATTACAGGCACTTTGCCACCAAATGCCCCAAGATATTTCTGTCTGTGTGCAATACAGAAGAGGCAGGCAAGAAGTGAACTTGAGATTGCATACCTCAGTCTGGCAACAAACAACTGCTGCAGAAGGGAGTCTTTATGCCTTTCTGGAAAGGTGCTAGCAGTCTGGACTGACCACCCAATAATGGAGGGAAAAAAAGAATGCGGCATCTCCTTCGAGCCGGAATCGAACCAGCGACCTAAGGATATCTTTGACAAAGCAATCTACAGTCCTCCGCTCTACCAGCTGAGCTATCGAAGGAAGCGCCCTGCAGGCTGTTGCCATCACTCATTCATGAAATGCCGAGGATCAAACTTTGGGCCCACTTGGACCCAATGGGCTTCGAGGGTGTCGGCGCCCAGCTCGGGTCTGGCCCGAGGATGCAGACAACTTAAGCTGGCCTTAAGCAGGCGCTCGGGTCAGAGTCCCTAGAGGCGGATGTGACTGTCCTTTCCTTCTGAAAACTAGCAGCCCCTCTATGGCTCTCAATCTCGACTCAGTTCTGTCCCCCCTGCCTCAATGTCCCTTGTTCTCGGCTCTCAGGCTGCTCTTGGAGCGCCAATTTCGGGCTTGGCTCTCGAGCTCCCTTCTTTGCGCATCTCTGACTGCTCCTCGCTGTCTTGGTTAGAAGTTAGTGGAAATAAAAAAATGATAAAACTTGAACATTAAACCAAAAGTCAACGACAACAGTATCGATGCCCAATCTACAACAAGCTGTACAAATGGGGACCAGTTACATTAGCATTCTGGGGGGGGGTAAAGGAAGGAGATATGGGACAAGAACAGGGGTGGAGGGAGAACAACACTGGTGATTGGGAATGCCCCTCATTCATTGTCACTATGGCCACAATACAAAATAAAAAATAAGTGACAAAATAAATATATAAATCTAAAAAAAAAAAAGAAGAAGAAGTAACTGAGTCCATCTATTCACTACTAGGAGGCTTTAACCATCAGGCGTGAGGTGAGAATAATTCTCGATAGTTTAAGGGAAAAAAAAGGTATGGTCAGTAAAAATAGGCTTTTCATCCAGGTTGCACATCTGTCCTCACTCTGGAGTTATGACTAAGATGGAGAATCCGACGGTTGACTCTGCCTCACTGCGGCCTTATAAGATCCAGGATAGCCCAGGACGACCCCCCAGTTTAGAACTGGAAGGGCCCTTTCCAGGGCGAGCCAGGCAGTGGCAGGACTGGTCCCAAGAGTGGGAAGAAAATGACACCTCCCCTCTAGATTGTTGCATGTTTAGTCTGGCTGGCCCTTAATTAAGGCAGGAGACACAAGGAACGTTTGCTGCTAGGAAGCCAACTTAAGGAAGTCAACTGTGGCAAGGACTGTAGGATTGCTTGTCTTCGAGTGCAGTGCCGAAAAGCTGGAATTTTTGTAGGATGTCCCCAAACCTTTGATGTGCTGTGCGAGTAAAAAAGCCTCTGGCAACTCCTTCGAGCCGGAATCGAACCAGCGACCTAAGGATGTCTCCCAGGTTGTAGACTACAGTCCTCCGCTCTACCAGCTGAGCTATCGAAGGGTGCGCAGAGGGAGGTGCAACCAGTTCATGAATAACAAAAGCCAAGCTGTGGTCCCGCCCAGGGTCCGAAGAGCCCTTGGTTTGGACTCTAGATAGGGAAACGTTACCTCTCCTCCCCTCTCCTTCCCTCCCCTCGCCTCCTCTTCCTCCTTCCCTCCCTCTTCCATCCCCTCCCCTCCTCTCCCTTCTTTTCTCTTTCTTCATCTCTCTCCTTTCTTGCTTGCTTTTTCCCTCAGTGCCCAAGACTGCCCACCTCTCTTTACTGGGGTGGGGTGGGGTAGTTTCATCTTTTCATTTGAAAATCAGTGGCTGGTTCTTATCTACATTCATTGTTAACAAAAACCACTTTGGTTCCTTCCCAGCACTTCAGTCAATTTCCGTGCTCCATTTCTTTCTTCTGCGACTCCTCCTGCCACGACTAGGTTGTACAATTTCTATTTCTTCGCTACTCCTGGTCTTCCATGTGAATTCTGTTTTTGAAAATTTATCAGAACATTAACAATTCATAAAGCCACTCGCTGGTACTATTTGACTGGAAACTTGAAAATGACTGAAGTTGACTCTAATATCCTCATATCCTTTATATATAATTATATATAAATTATATATTGTAGGGGCCGGTGCTATAGCACAAAGGTAGGGCGTTTGCCTTGCATGCGGAGAACCCAGGACGAACCCGGATTTGATCCCGGCATCCCATATGGTCCCCCAAGCCTGCTAGGAGTGATTTCTGAGCGCAGAGCCAGGAATAGCCCCTAAGCGCCACCGGGTGTGACCCAAAAAGAAACAACAAAAGTATATGTGTGTGTGTGTGTGTGTGTGTGTGTGTAATAATATAATGTATAAATTATACATAACTTTATATATAAGCACTGCGGTTGCAAAACTGTTCATCATTGAATATCAGTTACACCATCCTCTCACCTGTTTATTATTATCTCTTGCTCAATCCGAGCTACATTTAGAGTAGTTTGGGACTAAATGTGGAAATTCAGAGTAAAACTTACACTTTGGCAGCGGTGGGATTCGAACCCACGCCCCCGAAGAGACTGGAGCCTTAATCCAGCGCCTTAGACCGCTCGGCCACGCTACCACATGGTGAAGCCTTTTTCCTTTGTTCTTAATTACTGTTATCATTTTAGATCTGTTCTTTCTCAACCCTTAATCCCAGACCGTGATTAAAATCAAGCAGAAGGATTTGGGCACTGGTAAAATTTATTACTAACGCTTCCTTCACTGGATTATCTCTTCTATAAGGTTTTAAACAGGAAGAATTTGTGGAATGAGAGCAACAGTGAATGAAATCTGTGCAGCACAATAGGTGGCAAATCACATTTTTTGGATCAAAGTTTTCGTTTTCACACTTTTTGTTGGGAAGAAAAATGAAGGTTGGAGCTAATTCAAGTCCTAAATTCCTAGCGTGGAGGGAGTATGATATAGTAATTGAAGTTTTGGGACATTTACAAAAGTATGAACATTTACTTAAGAGCTGGAATCTACCCAATAGTCCATAGATGCCAATGAAACAGTCCTGCATTTAGCCGAGGTGTCAAAGGATGTGCACAAGAGATTCTGCTGAAATATTTTCTTCAAAAACGGCGAAGCCCCTCCACCTGGGTTGAGGTCTGGATGGATTGAACTGCCTTCTTCCAAGGAGCAAATACAACCGCGAATTGACACCTGTGAATGGAATTTCAGGTTCTGTTCAAATTGATCCTAAAGCTTTAATTTAGAATCTCAATGCACTCAGAGGCTGACTTGATTAACCAAATTCTGAGAATTTAACCTACATCGTTCATGGCTAACTTGATCAACATTTTCTAAGAACAGCTCCGTGATCTCGTACAATATGCTGAAGAAATGGAACAGAGATGTTCTCTTCCCAGCATCACTGCTGCACTTTTCCTCAAGCTTCCCTTCCAGGAATCAGGGAGCCTTGGACTTAAGGGATCGTGGGGGGACATTCTGGCTCCAATCTCAGAGCCATCTGTTGCCACACTTGAGAGAATTTCCAAGTTAAGAGAAGCATAGAATTGGTACAGGGCTAATTGGGATGGATATTGGGATATTGGGGATATTGGGCTATTGGGCAAGATAAACTGTGGAAAGCAGAGTGGTCTAAGAGGGTGATTTGCAGCTACTTGGGCTATGACCATGTGGTTTGTTACATTAATATTATATTAATATGTTACTATTAATTTGTATAGGTTGGCTCATCCTTTTATCTCTGGATGAATCACACTTGATTATGATGGATTATTCTGTTGATAAGTAGTTACATTCGATTTTTTCAAAAGTGTGGGGTTTTGTCTTCACAGTCATACAATACATCATTCTACAGTGTTAAAAAAAAAACCTGACAAACTGACTTAAAGATTTTTACGAAAAGACAGATTTTGAAGACATGGCATTTTAAAATAACTTTTTTAGCAGAATGAGGCTGGAACACTTAAACTCTTTGATTACAAAGTTACCATAACAAGAATGTATTATTAGTATTAATGTATTACTACCTTAACAGGTACTATTAATAGCATCAAGGTACTTTACCACCCCACAAGAGTAAAATAAATCAAATATAATAACAAAAATATTTAGAATATGTGTTACCTTGCATATGGAAATCATTTCTTAAGTGTAATAATATTGGAAGATTGATCCATAAGAAAAAAACAGTTAACTGAAATTCATCAAAATTAAGAAATTTTTTTGAAAGACTCTTAAGAGACTGAAAATACAAGCTATGTACTGGGAAAAAGTAGTTGTGTTCTTAGTTTTCATTTTACTTCCAGAAAAATCCCATTTATGACTGGAGACATTTTTATTACAACTGAGACAAGAATGGCACAAAAATACACAGGATAGGCTCAAAATGTAGAGTAAACTGAGAAAGAAAATAAGAGAATAGACAGTATCAATCACAAACCCTTGGTTTTAGAATATGAGACCACCGTGTATGTATTTGTAGGGAATAAGGTGGGGTCTAGAATAAGAGATGGAGATAAATCTTTGAGCTTTCAGGAAACCTATACCCTACTTATAATAAAGATTAAGAATAAAGTTTTTCTATTGGTTCTAAGGCTTAGCACTCAGAAAGTTCAGATATTATGTGGCCTATCTAACAACTTTTTTTTTTTTTTTTTTTTTTTTTGTGGTTTTTGGGTCACACCCGGCAGTGCTCAGGGGTTATTCCTGGCTCCAGGCTCAGACATTGCTCCTGGCAGGCACAGGGGACCATATGGGACGCTGGGATTCGAACCGATGATCTCCTGCATCAAAGGCAAACGCCTTACCTCCATGCTATCTCTCCGGCCCCATCTAACAACTTTTGACAGAGAACTCTTAAAAAGAATCCATCAACAGGTGTCAATTTTTCTTTTTTTTTTTTTTTTTTTTAATTTGGGTTTTTGGGCCACACCCAGCCATGCTCAGGAATTACTCCTGGCTTTGTGCTCAGAAATCAGTCCTAGCAGGCTCGGGGATGCCAGGGATCAAACCTGGGTCTATCCGGGATAGGCCACATGCAAGGCAAACACCTTACAACTGTGCTATTGCTTTGGCCCAGCAGTCAATTATTCTATTGTTTGCTTCTTATATTTGATAAGTTATTAGATAGCAGTAAAAATTAGGAATGTTGTGGGTTTAAAAAAATAAAGACTTATTTTTTTCAGAGCAGTTTTAGGTTCTCAGCAAAACTGAGTGCAAAGTATAGGCAGTTCTCATTTTCCCTAATCCAGGTGTAGCCTCTCCTACTATCAAATTCTCACATTGGAGTGGTATTTTTTTTTTTTAATATACAGCTAAACCAACACTGACAATATTAACATCACTTCAAACAATCCACCAGGGCTTTTTCTTGGGGTTGTATATTCTATGTATTATGACAAGTGTGTAATATGTTTTACTGTAACATAGTATAGTTTGCTGCTCTGAAAATCATGTCTAGAGGATTTTTCAGAAAGCCATATAGTTGGAATCACAGTTTACATCACAGGTACAAAGTGGCAGGAGGCAGTATCAATGGTTCACAGGTATTTTCTGTTGTGATTTAGGATCATCCTTGCACCTTTTATTTTCTTATAAACAGGGTACTAAAAAGATATCTTCTAGAGTCTAGAATCTAGACTCTCAAGTCATACACTTTTAGTATAGGCTCTATCAATTGCTTTTGCTGGCAGGAGATTAGCAAACAACACTCACAATGAAGCCATTCAACTGCTACAACTTCAATAGTTCTGGCAGCAGGCAACTCTTTCCTGTCTGAGTAGCACTGATTCTGTCAACAACTGTCTGAAGAATGCCATTATATTTTAATCTAGTTATATACTGAGATCTCTTTTCCCACTATAATAGTTGTTGAATAACATGTGTTTTTACATTCTTTCTTTTTATCTTTTATGTTTTTACATTCTTTAAATATTTTTGCTCCATAATTTTGAAATAATCAAATAGAATTTCTAGAACAGAAAAATTGCAATTAGTAACTATAATTTACTCAGTGAGTAGACTCTTTGCAGTCATTGAACACTGCTATAGGGAGAATGAAAAGATTATGAGTACATTTAAAATGTATTATAAAAAGACAAAAAGAAAATATGGAAGAGATGAAAAGAAATGGAGGGCAGGTTGTGAGGGTTCTATATGTCTAATCACAGTTTCATAAATGGACAAAGGAGAACCCAAACAGCATTTGAAAGAAAATGGCTGAGAACTTTCCAGAACTGAAAGAAAGACAAAATTCTACAGAGTTAAGAAACCTTATATCCAAGAATCTGAAACCTATACAGACATCATACCTCGAAGAAGCAAGAGGACACAAGAGGACAAAATAAATAAATAAAAGAAAGAGAACCTAAAGGAAAGGACAGAGGAGTAAGGAGTGCTAGAATTTAGGAGACCTGAATTTGATATGAGGCTGGAGAAGTTTATTCACTAAGTGGAGGCAATTTACAATAGCTAAAACATTTAGCCTCTACAGTTCCATATCAGTTGTTATGAGACTGTAGTTAAAATCAAATGATATAAAAAGGTCAACTCACTGGTTGAGTTAGAGTCTGTAAAAATTATGAGTGAAAATTAAAGAGAAAACTGCGGAGGCCTGAACGAGCGCTTACTTCTTCAAAGATTAAGTGTCCTTCTCTTTACTGCTTCTCAGTTCTCCTTCGTCCTCATTCCTGTGTCGGTCTCATTACTCTCTTGGTTAGTGCAGCATGACTCATATTTTTGGTGCTGGTGTTTCTTTAGTTGGCCTCTCCTCACCCCCAGACAGACTGGAAGACAAACATCCAGAGAATTTCTGTTTTCATTTTCGAAAGGAAGGTTATTTACTTCATTCCAGAAATAAGTTAGTTCCCTAGGAAGAAGCCTGTTTTCCCATTGATCCTCATTCTTGTCTGGGAAGGGGTCCATCTGTCCCAGCCACTGCCCCTTCCAGGCCTACATCCTTAGACTTTGCTCCTAACTTTATTTATTCTACCAGGGATTTGCCCTCCTCCTTTCGGGGTGCAGCTCAAGTGCCAGCCCCTTCTGGAAGGCTTCTCACTCCCTCGGCAGGCAGGTGTGTGTCAGCTTCAGCGGGGTCACCTCACAGCAGGCACAAGTACGTTCCATTGTCGTCTTCTACCAACCTTCAAGTTCTTTCCTGACAGGAGTGGAGGGCACCGCGCCTTCCCGGCCTCTCAAATACAAACCTGCAAAGATGCAGGCTGTGAGGGTTCAGTATATGTCTAGTCACAGTTTCCTAAGTGGACAAAGAAGAACCAAAACAGCACTCGGAAGATAGGTAGGTCATGGCTGAGAACTTTGCAGAACTGAAGAAAGACAAACATTCTATAGAGTTAAGAAACCCTATATCCAAGAATCTACAACCTATACAAATAAGTGTCACACCTTGAAGAAGCAAGAAGACACAAGGGGACAAAATGAATGAATAAAAAAAAAAGTATTTTGAGGTGGTTGCTGGGGGGCATCTGGGATCCAGCTGAGAGAATTGCAAAGTGGACAAAAAATTTTCTCTTTCTCCTGCAGTAAGCCTAGCATGGGGATCCGGGGTGCGACCCAGGCAGTGTCTTCGCTTTGAGATAATCTCGGGGTGGAGAGGGTTCTCCGCAGTTAAAATACTGGTGGTCCCGGCTACGGGTCCACAATGTGTCTTCTCTCCAGCAATTGCCGTGGATTGATTGCAGGCTGATGATGTCTAAAAAGCTCAGCAACGAATTCCAAGGCTCGTTCAGCTTTTAGCCTGGAGCCACTGGGAACTGCTTACCACATCAATCTCCCTTTACCTAGAGAGAAAGCAGAAGCTCGACTGCGAGGCCCTATAGCTCAGGGGTTAGAGCACTGGTCTTGTAAACCAGGGGTCGCGAGTTCAAATCTCGCTGGGGCCTTCAACCCTCGCCTTTTTTTTAAACTTTTTCTTACCCCTAAACCAAAACACTCTTACTCCCATCCCCCTAACACCCCCGTTCCCGACACCTCCCCGGTAACTGAACCCCATGGGGAATGAAGCCCATTTTCTCCTCTCCGCTCAATGAAATCGGGGCTTCTGGAACCAAAACTCCGCCGAGCCGGCACAGGGCCTTACGGTCGGCTCGGTCGTAGTGCGCAAGTTTGGCCGCGTGGCGGCGCTGTGGAGGACGGAGACGGAGCCCGAGGCAGCGCGGAGGACGGGGCGGCCCTTCTGGCCGGGGGGCCGGGGGGCCGGGGGGCCGGGGCTGGGCGCCGGAAGCGAGGCCGCGGGCGGGAGGCGATGCTGTGGGTTCAACTAGGGGATCAGTTCTCTGGGGGAGCTGGGCGTCTCGCCTGCGGGTGTCCTCGCCAGCTAGAATCTACTTTATCATGTCATTGGATTTATTTTTATAATTGTATTTTATTTTGTTTTATCTTTTCCTTATTTTCTTTTACTGAAACAATAGTGGTCAACAGAGGCCTCCAGTCGATAGCCTATTTCTTCTATAGAGGGTTCGAGAGCTCCTCTCCCCGTGCTCCCTTCGATAGCTCAGCTGGTAGAGCGGAGGACTGTAGTTTGCCAACAGCTGGACATCCTTAGGTCGCTGGTTCGATTCCGGCTCGAAGGAGGAGCTTCCGTTTTGGATTGAGTTGTTGTGCTCGGCCACTCGCTGAAATTCACCCGCCTCACTCAGGCTTTGGGCCCCTTCAAAACTGAGGTCGCCTCGTCGCCTGCTCTGGAGCATTTGTGAAGTCGTCTGCAGTTCCTAAGGCTGTCCTGAAGGCTCCTGCGAGGAATCGAGGACCTGATTTTTTTTTTTTTTACAAGTTGCTTTGTCCCTTTGTCTTTCTCCTCAGCTTGAAGTTAGTTCCAAGGCGGGTGAGACCCCAGATGGCTCTGCATATCTGTGCATGTCATGTCCTAAGACCTTAAGGACGCTTCATTGGCTTTTTTGGGGGGCAGGAATTTAATTTGGATTTCTGCCAGAGTTTCTGTCCCCACTGTCTGCATAGACCTCCTTTCTGGAGAGGTTTTTTTTTTTTTTAAGTATTTGTTTCTAAATTTCTATAGTTCCCCAAAGGCGAGTGGGAGATGCTAGATCTGGTGTGATTTGGATGAGGCTGAAGAGATTTTTCCCAAAAGGACTCGTTTAAGGAACGCTAGGGGCCCTAAATGTCAAGCCCCCACTCCCCATCCCACAGTTATGGGTGCTGTAATGTCCCCCCCTGCTGTCCCGAGGATACCCCGGAGGGGACCCACAGGTGCATCTCGGGGTTCAGACCTCCACATTTGGCAAACCAAGCCGCCTTCGGATCCTGGGACTCCTAGCCCCATTTTAAGGGGCACCCTGGGGACCCTCTCAAGTAACGAGGCCTAGGAAGCGGGGACTAAAAAAACTGCGCCTCTGCACATGTCAACCTGCGTCTAAAAAGATCTAGGTGGAGGATAGTTAGGAAGAAGAGTGAGTGTCTAGGCTAACAAGGACCGGAGGACTCCAATTAAATAGCAAAAAAAAAAAAAAAAAAAAAAAAAAGGCAGCTGAATGATTCATAGGATAAAACAGCAGCCAATCGTCGGCGAGAAAATAAAGTTGAGAGGAAACTTTGCGCCTGGCTTTCGCCGTGGCTCGTTGGTCTAGGGGTATGATTCTCGCTTTGGGTGCGAGAGGTCCCGGGTTCAAATCCCGGACGAGCCCTACTTTTTTTTGCTTGGTTTTTCTCTCTGCAAACCAATAGTTCGGGAACTCAAAGCTCAGCCCAACGAAAACTTTGCGAACTGCCCAAGAGGGACGATCCAGGGGAAGTTCTGATTGTCATCAAGCCCCACGAAACAGCGAGGTATCCTAAACCCTCCTGCAGCCTGGGGTCTCGACCTGGGTGGGGTTAGGGAAGAAGGAAAACAGTAACTTAAACAGTAACTTTCAGTGACATCTTGAAAATAACCTTTGTTTTTTTTTTTTTTTTTTGTTTGCTTTGTTTTAAATCATTTCTGAGGAACATAAAAGCAAATTGCAAGTATTCCTAGTACCCAAAATGTTTCTTGGGCCATAACTTGTTTTCTTTCTCTGCTTCTCTTCTGTAAGAGAAGTCTCTGAAGTCTGTGGTCCCCCGAATTCTCGTCCTTGCACATCGGGTGGGGTTGGGGGGCGCGGGTAGGGGTGTGGAGCTGGAAAAGGGAGAGGCAATGGGGAAACAGGGTGTGGTTCCCATTCCCAACGCGATTGAGGCTTATAATGGGCCATTCTTGTTCTCCACCCCATCCCTGCTCCCGCGGGTCGCTGGTGCACTTTCACACGCGTTTGCATCCAAGTCCAGGATTTTTAAATCTTGCTTTGGTTTGTTGGATCTGTTCTCCCAACTTTTCTACTACCACACAAAGGAGATAGAAGCGGGTAAGAATCAACTTCCCTTTGCGCTGTCGAGTCTGTTTCTGCAACTTCGTTCTGAAGCCAAGGTGGGTTCACACTCATCCTTATTTGTAGGTTCCTGGGAAGCACTTCAGCCTAAGGGAATGTGGGAGGCACCCTATCCTTGCTATGGCCGTGCAGGGCCTTTGTGGGAGTCGAGACGGGACCCAGGAGCTGAGGATCGCTCCTGCACAAGTTAAGAACCTTCCCACTTGGACATTTACTTTGTGCAGTTGAGCAGAGGTGCAAGAGAACGCCTAGAGCCTGGAACCTGGACACAGGGGTTCCATAAAACCAGCAGACTGCAGGGGTCTGGGGTAGGCCAGTGCTTGGTCAGAAAAAAGGATTATTTAAGCCCCAGATTTTTGTAGCAACCCTTACCCCACATTTACGAACTGTTTTTTTCCCCCGTTTCTATTTACCTACTTGTCTCCTTAGGCTTACCCTACTCTCAGCCTGTTTGAGGAACTTCTTGAGGACACTGACAACAGCCTTTTTTTTTTTTTTAAATTGGACTGTTGACATCCTTGGTTTTATCAAATAGCAGAAGAGTAAAGCAGAACAATATTAATTAGGAAGGACAGTACAGCAATCTCAACATCCTTCCAGAGACTAGAGAAATCTCAAACGAGCCAAGACTCTTTTCTCTTAGTCATAAATGGAACCAGTAGAAACCTAAATGACAGACTTTTCTTGAAGCCTGATATCCCAAGTTACATAATCACACAGCTACTAATTAGTTAATGCAAAAAAATAATTACTTGGAAACACTTTATTTCCAGAAATTTTTTTTTTAACAGATAAAGGGAGATAAAGTATTTTTGGGACTTAGGAAGATACTCAAAATAGGTTTCCCTTGAACAGAAACTTTCAGTGACATCTTTGCCATAACCTTTGGGTTTTTTTGTTTGTTTGTTTGTTTGTTTTTAAATCATTACTGTAGAACACAAAAACAAATTGGAAGTATCCCTAGTACTCAAAATGTTTCTTGGGCCATTACTTGTTTTCTTTCTCTGTTTCTGCTTCTCTTCTGTAAAGTGAAAAATTAACAGATGATCTCTGAGGTTCTTATTTTTCTTATTCTTTCTTATTTTTATCTCTGAGGTTCTTATTTTTCTTATTTTTTCTTATTTTTATTATTTTTATTCTTAATGTCATGTCATGGGGTGCAGGATGTTAGAGACAGAGCTCTTTTATAAAAGTTTCTCTAGCTATAGTTTGGGAGAAGTCAAGAAAAACATTCCAGAAAATAAAGAAATATCTGCATCTTGTTGAGAAAGCAGACATTGTTAGTAGGCAAATGCAAGATATTTGCAAGTTATTGTTGAAAACATTTGCCAGTGTGATTCATAAATTCAAGCAAACAAGGAAGTGGATCAAAGCATATTGGAGAAACTCATTTCAGGGGTTTTGTTTAACTGCATTTAAACAAAGCAATCTTTGTTCTGTTTGATCAAAGCAATTGCTAAGAATTTTCAGAAGAGCACCTTGAAGTATCCAGAAAAGAATAAAGGCACAAAACTCAGAGTTTGTTGAAAAGGAAATGTTTAACTTTTGTGTTTGTTTGGAAATATGGGCATATCAGCAGTACTTTGTCCCCATTCTCCCTCAGTCAATATTTTCTTACTTCTATAGTGAAGGCCATTTCCTCTTAACCATTACTTCAGCTATTAAGTACCTTTCCTGTTTGCTTGAGTAAAAATGTTTCAGGTATCAAGGCAGCAGATAGTTCTAATAATAGAGTGTAGAACTGGTAAGGGAGGCCTGAGTGTGAACAGCAATTGGGAGGCCACACAATATGAACCCCTATGCTAGGTGTCCCATATGAAAAAGGTTGCTTTTTTTTTTTTTTTGCTCAATGCCTTTTTAAAAATTTAAGTCATATGTTTATAATGTTTTTAACAGTGTTAATGTTATGGTTTTGATGTACACTGCTTCCCTATCTCACCACCATAAAATGTCCCTGACTCTCCACCAATGTTTCCTATTCATACCTCATCATTTCCTCCTACTTCCCTGTTTACTTAATATTCTCAGTTCTGTAACCCATGATCAAAGGTTATCGTTTGATACTTGTAGATACTACAAGTAAGTGAGATTATATGGTATTTGTTCTTTCTCTGACTTATTTCACTTATTATAATACCCTCCAATTCTATCCATGTTGCATCGAACTACATGATTTCATCTTTTCTTATGACTGTGAGGTATCCCATCTATACATATACCACAACTTTATCCATTCATCTGTTGTTAGACTTTGGATTGCTTCCATATCTAGGTTTGTACTAAGTGCTGCTGTGAACATAGGTATGCACATATCTCTTCAAATTAATATTTTCTCATTTTGGGGTAGATACCAAGAATGGACTCACTGGGTCATATGGAAGCTCTATTCTTACTATTTGGAGAGACATTTTTGTTTTTGTTTTTGGGCAACCCGGTGATGCTCAGGGGTTACTCCTGGCTATGCACTCAAAAATTGCTCCTGGCTTAGAGGACCATATGGGACACCAGGGGATTGAACCGCGATCCATCCTAGACTAGCATGGGCAAGGCAGACAACTTACCACTTAGTGTGCCACTGCTCCAGCCCTATTTGAGAATCTTAATAGTGTTTTCCACTAATACTAAATCAGACAACATTCCCACCAACAGTGGATAAATATTCCTTTTTAACCACTTCCCCACAAACACATGACATTTTCACTGGTGTGAGATAATACCTCATGATTGTTTCGATTTTCATCTCTCTGATAATAAGTGAAGATGAACAGCTTTTCATCTGCCTATTGGCTGTCTGTATCTTCTTCATGAAAGTGTCTATTCATCTTGGAGAGCCTTTTGAGTATGTCATAAATATTGGACATTAGTCCTTTATCTATTGTATTGCATACAAATATTTTCTCCCATTCAATTAATTGTATTTAGCTCAAGTTTATTTTGTCAATTTTTAAAAACTTTTTTGAAGAAATGTAGAGATTAATTACTTTTCTATAGAACTTAAATTGATAACTAGTCTTAAGGATATAATTAAACACATAATCTATATAAAGGAAGAAAGCACAAAAGGACATCAGCACTAGAGTTGTTAGAAGCATGCAGTTGTTATGTCAGCATGCAGGGAAATTATTTTGACTTAAAGGTCAGACAGAAAAATATTTCACTAAAAAGGTAATGCTTTTCTGGGGCTAGAGCCATGGCGCAAGTGGTAAGGCATCTGCACTAGCCTAGGACGAACCATGGTTCCATCCCCTAGGATCCCATATGGTCCCCCAAGCCAGGAGCGATTTCTGAGCACATAGCCAGTAGTAACCCCTGAGGGTCACCGGGTGCAGCCCAAATGCCCCCCACCCCAAATAAGGTAATGGCTTTCAAATTTAAGCTGTGAGAATATTTTATAAGTATGTGGGGTTTTGGTGGGTTTTTTATTTTCAAATTTAAAATTGATAGTTCTTCACATCTTTAAAATATTGACAGGTGGGGAGGTAGCTCCATGGTGCTGCACATGCTTCGCATGTGTTAATGAAGCCCTGTGCTTGACAAAATAAATTATTGTTAATAAAGGTAAAATGCTCATTAATGCCCGGAGAGATAGCACAGCGGTGTTTGCCTTGCAAGCAGCCGATCCAAGATCAAAGGTGGTTGGTTCGAATCCCGGTGTCCCATATGGTCCCCTGTGCCTGCCAGGAGCTATTTCTGAGCAGACAGCCAGGAGTAACCCCTGAGCACCGCTGGGTGTGGCCCAAAAACCAAAAAAAAAAATGTTCATTAATAATAAACTATAATTTTTTGCATAAATTTTGAAACAGATAAGTAAGCACTTGAGTAATCTGTATTTAGCAAGAATTTAAAAAATTATTTTCTCTTTTTGGGGAGGAAACATAGTACATCTAGTAGAGCATGCAGCCTAACATGGTTCTATCCCCAGCATCCCAAATAGACCTTCAAGCATGTACAGGAATGATGGTTGAGCAGAGAGCCAGAAGTAAACCCTGAGTAAAGCCAGATGTAACCCAAAAAAACAAACAAAAAAATATTTTCTCTGTCTTAAAGTTTTTGTTTGTTGGTTTGTTTTGGGGAGGCCCCTTCTGATGATTCTCGACCAGTTGGGCCAGGGGTTCAATGTGAAGGCTCAAGAATACAGGCCTGCTCGAGATATCTAAAGTCACTCACTTTGTAGTGCTGGGATATATTCTCATGGTCATTTGTGTACAACGCATGCATCTCAACCTTGTACCATCTCTTTGGTCCCAATAATGAGTATGGAGGGTACAATTTTACCCCTCTTTTATATATATACATATACATTATATTGCTATACTACACTAATTTGATTTATTAATCTATACCTTTCTTTTTTTTTTTTTTTTTTTTTTTTTTTGGTTTTTGGGCCACACCCGGTAACGCTCAGGGGTTACTCCTGGCTATGCGTTCAGAAGTCGCTCCTGGCTTGGGGGACCATATGGGACGCCGGGGGATCGAACCGCGGTCCGTCTCCTAGGCTAGCGCAGGTAAGGCAGGCACCTTACCTCCAGCGCCACCGCCCGGCCCCTAATCTATACCTTTCTTATTGTTTGATTGAATTTATCTGTTTTCTTTATCTGATTTATATCACTTAGCACATTATCTGTGCCCTAGTGTCCATATTGTTATAAACAAAAGGAGGTATCCTTTGTGCATATTTGTCATGTCATCCTTTCTTTTTGCAGAAGCACACTAAAATGGGAAAATCTTATGTATAAAACAAGTTTTTTTCTTTTTTTCTTTTTAATATAATTTAATATATTTAATATAATTTAATATAATTTTTATTTTAATTATAGTGGCCTACATATTATTGACAATAATATTTTAGGTATATATTAACAGAAAATCAGGGGGATTCCCATCACCGAATTGTCCTCCCTCCACCTCCGTTCCCCTCCACCTCCGTTCCGTCCTACCTCCCATATCCTCCTCCCTCACCCCTGGAGCTGCCAGAATAAGTGGTCCCTCTGTGCCTAGCTAACTACTTAGTGGTCTTACACCTGTTTGGTCTTGGTACCTCCCTTATTTCCCGCTCTAGTTCGGAGGCGGGACTAGAAAGTTCACGTTATGTGGTTTTGTTTGGAGAAGAGAAAAGTAATAAACTGGGGAAAAGATCAAATATGCCAAAAATGGGCGGAGTCCTTCTGGAAGCTCTCGTCCTAGTTTTGAGAGAGGAAGGGGGAGAAGGAGGTGAAACACCACAACACTACAGAAAGAAGTGTCAAATAAAACATCCAGTGAACACTCCAACAATAAAGATAAGCACCACATAAAGGCCATGGTCTTGAGATAAAAAAACATGCAGAGCACATAAAGGAAGAAAAGAAAAGAAAAAAAAATATGAACGGAGACAACAACTGCAATAACCACACCACAACAAATAAATTGGCAAAAACTAGATAAATGAATAAAAAAAAAAACTTGTGCTTTTGCCTTTTTTTTTTTTTCCTTCCCTCCTGCACAGGCACAGTAAATATTGGGGTCATTTGAAAAGGAATTCCCTTGGCCTAAGAGAAACAGGGTTTCTCCACCCTTGAAGTATATTGTCATGGGATTAACTATAGACTCCTTTCAGGTTCATTTACTCTCCCCTTGGTGCTTTTGTGGTGTATGGAAGACTTCTACTCCGTCTTGGGTGATAAAATCAGATCTCTGTATCTAGAGATCTCGGTATCTGCACAGGTCAGGGAGTGGAACTTCCTGAACGTTAGGCTTTCTTTGTGGTTCTAGAAGTTCTGTTCCCTCCGTATCGTTTTAATCCGTTTTCTGTGGTTGGTGGTCTTGGTCTTTGCGCTGATCCTAGGACGGGGCCTGGGATAGCGTCTTTCGTTATGTTTCCAGAAGACCCATTTCGTTGCAATTGTCTCAGACAGACCTCTGGAACTAGAGATCATGGTGGTTGTGCAGGTTGTAGCTCAAACCCTAGACTAGGGCTTTTTTTATTGGTCCCAGGATACATACAGTCTGGTCATGGTTCTATCAGCCAGTCATCTGTAAATCGCGATCTTGGCATTTGGACAGACCAAAGGGTGACAAGTCTTCTGATTTTGTCTAAAACAAATTCTTTTCTAATAGGGATAAGAACCCATAAATTTTGTACTACAGGGCACCTTCCACCCTGAAATTTGTCATGAGGACTCGACTTGGACCTCAGGTGATCGAACCTTGACCCTCCAAACCCAAACCCAGATCCCAACCTTAAAACTGGCACAGTTTCCTGCACCAGCACCAGGAATAAAATCCCCCTCCCCTGGGGAGGCCCTAACACTGCTCTGGCACCAACTTGAGCCAGATGATGAGGAAACAACAACAATCTTAATTTTTTTTTTTTTTTTTTTTTGGTTTTTGGGCCACATCCGGCGGTGCTCAGGGGTTACTCCTGGCTGTCTGCTCAGAAACAGCTCCTGGCAGGCACGGGGGACCATATGGGACACCGGGATTTGAACCAACCACCTTTGGTCCTGGATCGGCTGCTTGCAAGGCAAACGCCGCTGGGCTATCTCTCCGGGTCCAACAATCTTAATTTAATGGCAGGTTGCCCTACTTCATCATCTAACTGTGAGATGAAATTAGAAGACCCTTTGTACTATCTATGTAAAAACCAAGATCACTAATTACAGAAGATTGACTACAACAACTGTGAATGAACAGAATTTTTCCTGGAATCATAAAGAAAGACTCTATCTTGGGCTTCATCCTAGGATCTGTGCAAAAACCAAGATCTCTAATTACAGAGGACTGACTTTGACAACCGCAACTGAGCAGAATGTTTCCTGGCACCATAAAGAAAGACCTTAGGGTTTGACAAGTAACATGTCTGGAGCCTGTAGTCGGTTCCATGCTTCAAGGGTAGAGACATCCTATACCTCTTAGGCCAAGGGAATTTCCTTTCTTATTTCCTCAATATTTCCTCAATATTTACTTCACCTATGCAAAGAACAATCAAGAAAAGCCTGCCACATCGGCCGCCATTTATTTTCATTTATTTTTATTTTTTATTTTTCTTCTTTTACTTTTTTTCTTCTTTTAATTTATATGTACAGCTTCTAGACAGGGGCTCCCACCTGCTTTATTTTATTTTTATTTTTATTTTTGGGTCACACTCACCCGGAAGCACTCAGGGGTTACTCCTGGCTCTACACTCAGAAATCATTCCTGGCAGGCTCGAGGGACCATATGGGATGCTGGGATTTGAACCACCGTTCTTCTGCATGCAAGGCAAATGCCCTACCTCCATGTTATCTCTCCACCCCCCCTTTTTTTTTACAGAACCATAGAACATAAATCATCTTGTTTTGCCTCATATTTCTTTTTTTTTGGGTCATACGCAGCAGTGCTCAGGGTTACTCCTGGCTCTATACTCAGAAATTGCTCCTGGCAGGCTCAGGGGACCATATGGGGTGCCGAGATTCAAACCACTGACCTTCTACATGCAAAGCAAATGCTCCATGCTATTTTTCCACCCCCACCCTCTGCCTCATATTTCTATGTCTTCCTACAAATTGAGAACAGAAAAAAAAAAAAGTGGAGGGGAATCAGGGGCTAAGTGTCTCAGGAACACTGAATGGAAATCAAAAATGGTCAGATCTAAATACCCAAACTAAAGTCAATGATAACAGAATCAAGAGACTCAAACTACAAGCTATACATAAAAGGGATCTGTTACACTGGTAGCCCAGGGGGTTAATGGTGGAGGTATGGGATGCATGCTGGGAATTATGGCAGAGGGAGGTCACAGTGGTGGTGGGAATGGCCCTAATTCACTGTCACTATGTACCTTAAATACAACTGTGAAAGAATTCTAATTCACATTGGTCTCAATAAAAATTATATTTTAAAAAAGCAGTGTCAAATATTGAACCCAGGGCAAGATAAAGCAAGTGCTCTACCACTTAGCTATATATTTTTTATTCACTTATTTGTTTGTTCACTTATTTGTTGATAGGCACTTAGGTTTTCCAACTCTTGCCTATCGTAAATAATGCTACACTCATTCTGTTTCATCATCAGAGCCTTTGTGCCAAGCTGTAAAGAAAAACAATTAGGATGAAATCAATCATTCACCCTTCATCCAACTGATGTTTTTTATTTTGTCAACTGTGTGGGTAGATTATGCAATCCTCAAAGGTTGTCAAATGAAGTCCCAGAGGTAGAGAAGGGATAGAATTATGTTCAAAGGCTGAGAGCTGCTCTTTGAACTTTATATAATGTCTAATTTAGAGGATGATCTGTGAGGATTGATG
>NC_064849.1:68539662-68677162 GCF_024139225.1 Suncus etruscus | reverse complement strand
TTCTGCAAAGAGCACAGGGAACAGCAGAGAGGGGTCTGAAAGTCCAGATATTTCTCCTATGGCCCATTGGGACATTTGTCCAGGAGGAATTTTGGACTTTTTGTTTAATCTAAGTTGCCGTTCTATCAGCCTTAGAGGGGAACACAGAAAGATGATATGAGATTATATGTGTGGCAAGTGGAAAGTGGAATGCAGGTTAAAATGTCAACTGAGGCCCAGATGTCCTTGCTGCATGCCCCAAGGAAAAAACATTAATCTACCCCTTTCTCCTGGATAAGAGGAAGCTGGATAAAGGCGACCTGGATTGAGATGGGCAAGCTGGATAGAGATAAGATGAGCCTGAAAAAGTGGAGTGTGGGAGGATCCAAGAAAAAAAAATGAGAAAACTATAGGAGTGTCCACCACTGAGCAGCTCTGAAAAATAATTGGAATATCTAGCCCTACTTCTGAGAACATGCATCCTCCTGGGGTCTAATGACCTGGCACTGAGTGAGCCACCAGGTCATAGGAACAGTGTGTTTTAAGTGGAGATCAGAACCTGGTTAGAAGCTATCACAGGGAACCTCAGCAAGAATCAGGATCCTCAGAGAGTTTTTTTGTTCCCAAGACCGTGTCTATGGATCTAGGTTCAGAACCTCAAACCTGGGAGCCTGAGCAGAGTAACCCTGTGGTCTTACTACTTCTAGAAAGTACACCTAGTCCCTACTGACTGACCCATTTCTTTATTTACTTATTCATTTATTTAAGGGGGCTCACACCCAATGATGTTCAGTAGTTAATCCTGGCAAGCTTGGGGAACTATGAGAATCCAGCGATTAAATTCAGGTCAGCTGCTTGTAAGGCAAAGCCCTATCACTGTACTATTGCTCTGGCCCCAGACTTGTGTATGTCTCTCTCTCTCTCTCTCTCTCTCTCTCTCTCTCTCTCTCTCTCTCTCTCTCTCTCTCTCTCTCTCTCTCTCTCTCTTTCTCTCTCAACCTTCTTTGTGCATTTAAAAAGTTTAAAATATGGGCCTGGAAAGATAACACAGGGCGAGGGCATTTGCCTCGCACACGGCTGACCCAGGATGAACCTGGGTTCTATCCCCAGCTTCCCCTTGGTCCTCCAATCCAGGAGTGATTTTGAGCACATAGACAGGAGTAACCCCTGAGTGTCTCTGGTGTGGCCCAAAACAAACAAACAAACAAACAAACAAACAACAAAAGTTTAAAATAAAAGTTTAAATTTTAAACTCTATGGTTTACAGAATTACTCATGATATATTTATTTATAACATTCCAATACCAATCCCACCACTCACGTAACATTCCCTCTACCTTTGTCACCAGTTTCTCACCCTCCCTGAAACCTGCTCCTTAGCAGGTACAAAACTTTACTTAATATTGTTTGATACAAGTAAATGGTAATGGAATTATAAAAAACTTAATTAAAAGTAATTTTTTTTGGATTGGAGTGATAACACAGTGGATAGGTATTTGCCTTGCATGCAGTCATTCGTTTCAATCCCAAGCATCCCATATGGACCCCAACCAGAGCAGAGTCAACCAGTATTAAGAGATAGAGGTCCTAATTACTCTCAGATAGTTTATGGTTCCCCAAGCCATGAGTAATTTCTTTTGTTTTGTTTTGGGGGGCCACATCTGACAGCACTCAGGGGGTTACTCCTGGCTTTACATTCAGAAATCACTCCTGGCAGGCTCAGGGGACCATATGGGATGCCCGGGATCAAACCCTGGTTGGTTACATACAAGGCAAATTGTTCAGGTCCCTGCCAGAAGTAATTTCTGGTTGTAGAACCAGAAGTAACTCCTCTGCATCACTGAGTGTAGCCCAAAAAACAAAAATAAATAAATAAATAAATAAATAAATAATTAAATAAATAAATAAATAAATAAAATAAGGTAAATTTGTGCAAATTGGTATACCTCAGAATGGTGACCTGTCTCTTCTTCTGTGTCACTTCTGGGGATCCTCTCATCATGATCTTGCCTCAGTGAGTGAAGTAAGTTCCCATGTCCCTGTCTATAGGCACTGTCCTCCTAAAAGAGACTGAACCAGAGACCCACAGAATTGTGAAACATTTTATCATTAGGAGCTATTTATGAGAAAAGCCTTTGACAAACTCTAGGAAACAAGATTGTTATTGGGTAAAAATGGCAGAGTTCATGGAAACTATGGATTTCTAAAACTAATAGTAAATTAGTATTTTCAGTTATTGCTGGTATACAGAATAACAAGAGAACACAGGAATGCAAGGTATTAATAGGGGGATATAGAAATAAAGACAGGGAAGAAAGAAATCAACCAGAGCAGGGCCACACAGTTCTCATCTGTGTTTTGTGATCTGTCCTTTTTATTTATTTTTCATTTGCAAGACCATTTATTAAGAGGAAAAATGCTGCAGACGGGTTAGCGTTGCTAAGCAGAACCTTTCCTGGGTTTCAGGAACCTTTCATAGGGAAAGAAGCGGGAGTGTGAGTGGACAAAATATGAAATCTGAAATAAATGAGACCACACAAAAATGCATTGTATGGGGACTCTCCCAAGGGACGAGAGACAAATTTACTTTTCAGCCGATGACATTTTATAAGGAAAGGCTTTGGAATGAAGGGAGAACAAAAAAGTGGGAGAGCAAAACAAGCCTTAAATTAGCATATCAAAAGACCTTTCTTCAGGTGAGAAAGAACTCTGTTGGAGGGCAGCACAACCAGAGCCAGAGATGTTTTTGGTTAGCAAAAAGCAGGTTTATCAAGATACCAGGACGAGAGAGACAGAGATATTCATGATGTTTATGTAGTAGCCGCAAAATTTTAGGGGGGAAGGTAATAATTGTTTACCATCATAAAGTTATACTTAGAAAAACAAGCTGTTGGTGCCAGGTTATACGAAACTAGCCAGCAGGAAACTTTTGGCAGGATTTGGTACTGACATTTCTTTGTCTATAGGAGAGCTGAGGCTGGATTTCTAAAGTGGCAAAATAGAGAAAAAAATGTAATGTTACAGCCATGTTGGAATTACCGCCAATGATCCACACAAAGGGTCAAATGCTTGACTTCGCTAAGTGGGTCTTTTGGCAAATAATTCTTTTAGAGGAAAGCCCTGCACCAGGGAAGGAAAAGACCACGTCTGCTGCGTGCTTTCCTTAGATGGGATGTAACAGAAAAACTCTTTTATGTGGTGTTTGGGTCACACCCAGTGTTCCAGGGACTATTTTTAGCATGCTGTTCTCGAGGATGTTCCAGGACACAGCAGTGCTGAGTGAGAATGGAATCTGTCTCCTTCCCACTTGTAAACTTAAAGTTCTGATCCTTGAAGCTATCTCCCGAAGCCCCTACAAGATAATTTTTACATAAAAATTATGAATAGTTAGTGGCATGGCACATTTAGGTGATTTCTTTTTTTTAATATATATAAATCTTTATTTAAACTCCATGAATACAAGCATGTTTGTAGTTGGGTTTCAGTCATAAACAGAACACCCACTTCAACAGTGCAACATTCCCTCCCTCTGAAAAGGGAAGTCGGAAGTCGTCACTACCCCTGCCCCCACCAATGCCTTGTGTTACCTAGGCGGATGTCCCGCCCTCAGGGAAGTCGTCACTACCTCACTGCCCGCCCCCACCAATACCTCGTGTTACCTTGGTGGATGTCCTGCCTCTAAGGAAGTCATCACTACCCCCACCCCATTATTGTATATAAGGGAGAATGTAGAAGACCACGAGGTCATTTGCTTGTGTCCTGTTATGGACACGCATGGCAGTTGGCCCTGGCCGGTCAGATTAAAAGCCCACCTGAGCTTTTGCCTGAGTAGTCGTCTCTTCATTTCTTCACATCGGAGTGTTATCTGGACTGCCGGACCTTTTCATTGGCAAGCCAGTCAGGAGTCCTTGATATGCCCGGAGCGGGGTGGTGAACAGACAAACTCAGTGGGTTTTAAGTAGTATATCTTGTGATGTCGGTTGTAATTTGATGTGTGTAGAAACTAGCAGTATATCTTGTGTTGTCGGTTGTGAGTTGACGTGTGTTGGAAATAGAAATAGGGAAATAGCTGTGTGATCAAGGGCTTGAGAGTCTCCACTCGACGTGGATTCCAGGTGGAATTGAGAGTCCCCACTCGACGTGGATTCCGAATGGTAGTGAACTGATGGGTTCAAAAAACTATAGGTCACGACTCTGGAGGCGCCCCAGGAGTTCGGTTTTTGCTGCAATGGGAAGACGTTCCCAGGCTGCTGTGGTGGACCTTATTTCTATTGATTGGAAATCTTCATTTGTGAGGTTTTGTTTTTCCTTTTGTGTAAGTGTGTAGGTTGTGTAGGTAGGTGTGGGTCTCATTTCCTTGAATTCTTCCACTTCTCTCTTTCTTCGGCTTCCCTCTTTCCCTCTCTCTCCTCCCACTTCCTTTACCCCCTCATCTACTTCTTTGATTTTTTACTCCCATCATGGGTCAGCAGCAAACTACCCCTTTGTTTCTTACTCTAGACCACTGGTCAGAAGTAAGGACTCGCGCTTGAAATCGTTCCCTAGTCATCAAAAAGGGCAAGTGGCGGACCTGTTGTGCTGCTGAGTAGCCTACCTTTCAGGTTGGATGGCCGCAGGGAGGGTTTTTCCATGTTTTCTTAGTTTGCAGGGTGAAGGATATTGTGTACTGACCAGGGTTGCACGGACATCCTGCTCAAGAACCCTACATTCTCATGTGGGAAGACCTTTGTACCAGCCCCCCTGACTGGGTGCGGCCATTCCTTCCCCCTCCTAAACCTTTTTCCTTACAGCCACCCTCGGAGCCTACGATCCTACCCATGAAGAAGAAGGGAGTGTCAGAATCAAAGCCTAAGGAAGAGCGAGTTGTACCCCACATTTACCCTGACACCACGGACCTGCTTCTCTTTGACCCCCCCCCTCCTTACCACTCGTCTGCTCGTGCCCCCTCCACTCCAGCAGACGAGGCGGCAGAATCTGTTCTCCAGCAGAATTCTCCTCCTCCTCTTTGCCTTACCCCATGCCACAGGGAGAGCGGGAAGGAGTAACTCCCTTGCCTCCATCACCCTTTGAGTCCGTGCCGGATGAGAGCTGAACAGGGCCATCTGTGGGGACCCACAGCAAACAGAGAGATCCGGCATTTGGAACCTTGCCAATCATGCCGCTGAGACAAGTAGGGCCTATGGTGGACGATGGGAGGGGGGAATGCCCACCCTCCAGTATTGGCCCTTCCCCTCTTCTGACCTCTATAATTGGAAGCTTAACCATCCCTCTTTTTCTGAAGACCCCACTAGGTAAATCTTTTAGACTCTCTGATGAACACCCACCAGCCTCCCTGGGATGACTGCCAGCAGCTGCTTCATACCCTGTTCACTACTGAAGAACAGGACTGCATATTGGCTGCAGCCTGGAAGAATGTGATAGGATTAGATGGTTTGGTGACAACCAGACCTTATGTTATTGATGATGATTTCCCCTTGCAGAGACCGAATTGGGACCCCAACACGTACGAAGGTAGGGGGAACCCTGTCCACCTATCGCCAGACTCTCGTGAGAGGTCTCCGGGAAGCAGCTAGGAAGCCCACCAATTTGGCAAAGGTAAAAGAGGTAATACAGGGACCAGACGAGCCTCCCGTGGTTTTCCTAGAAAGGCTGACGGAGGCCTATAGGAGGTATATCCCTTTCGATCCAACCTCCGAAACTCATCAAGCTTCAGTCATTATGGCTTTTGTAGGGCAGTCAGCAGCAGATATTAGAAAGAAACTTCAGAGGCTGGAGGATATCCAGGGAAAGACATTACAGGACCTAGTAAAGGAGGCTGAGAAAGTGTTCAGTAAGAGAGAAACAAAGGAGGAAAGAAAGGAGCGACTAGAAAAGGAGAGAAGAGAGTGGGAGGAGAAGAGGGACAGAGAAAGAAAGGAAGCAGAAAAAAAGAGAGAAAAGAGAGAGAAGAGGGAAGAGCTAAAGGACCGAAGAAGGAATAAGGAACTGGCAAGGGTCTTGGCAGTAGCAGTAGATAGGTCTAGTGCAGGTCAGAAAGATAGGGGCCTGGGCCCAAAAAGACGCCGACCCCTGGACAAGGACCAATGTGCTCGCTGCCGCCAGAGGGGACACTGGGCTCGAAAACGCACCCAACCCTCACGATCCCCCCAACCTTCAAGGACCCTGGCCCTTGAATCTGAATGGGGGGTCGGGGCTCCAACTGCCTCCGGGAGCTCAGGGCTAAATTTAAGGTGGAGGGGACTCCCATAGAATTTGAACTTGACACAGAGGCAGTATACTCGGTCCTAAAGAAGCCTTTGGGATTTCTCTCTAGTAAGCAATCCTTAGTACAAGGAGCAAATGGAAGTAGCTACCATTCTTGGACTACTTCCCAGACTATGGACTTGGGAAAAGGAGAAATCAAGCATTCTTTCCTGGTCATACCGAATTGCCCCTCACCTCTAATGGGAAGGGACTTGCTAACCAAACTCAGAGCCCAGATAACTTTTGAAGAAACTGGTCCAGAGATTCCTTTTCTGAATTCCAATGTTCAACCACTTACCACCTCTGTCCTGACCATTAGGGCTGAGGATGAATATAGACTATTCACAAATGATCCATTGCCACATGGAAACCAAGACACCAATTTTTGGTTGAGACTAGTTCTGGGAGCTTGGGTCGAAACTGCTGGACTGGGGTTGCCTACCTTGCAGGCTCCAGTAGTGGTAGAGTTGAAAGCTACTGCTGTCCCTGTGCAAGTCAGACAGTACCCCATGAATCAGGAAGCAAAGAAAGACATAACTCCTCATATTCGGAAACTTCTCCAACAGGGGTTCTAGTGCAGTGTCAGTCAGCCTGGAATACTCCACTACTCCCAGTTAAAAAGCCTGGGACTGGGGACTATCGGCCAGTACAGGATTTAAGGGTGGTTAACAGCCAAGTGGAAGCCATCCATCCCACTGTGCCTAACCCATACAATCTCCTCAGCACCTTAAGCCCTGAGAGAGTATGGTACACTGTACTGGACTTAAAGGATGCTTTCTTCTGCCTGTCTCTACATCCAGCCAGTCAACCCTTATTTGCTTTTGAGTGGAGTGATCCGGAGGCAGGAATTTCAGGTCAACTAACCTGGACTAGATTGTCCCAGGGATTTAGGAACTCCCCTACCATCTTTGATGAGGCCTTGCACCAGGACTTAAGTCTCTTCCGCAGCCAGAACCCCCAGGTTTCCTTGCTACAGTATGTGGACGATATTTTAATTGCAGGAATAACTGAAGAGGATTGCAAGCAGGCCACCTGCTAAAGGAACTTGCTTGACTAGGGTATAGAGCATCAGCCAAGAAGGTGCAGCTGTGCCAGAAAGAGGTGACATTTCTGGGATATATGCTACGAGAGGGGAAAACGGTGGTTGACAGAAGCCTGGAAGAAGGTCGTGGCACAAATCCCAGTGCCTACCACCCGACGGCAGTTACATGAGTTTCTGGGGACAGCAGATTTCTGCCGCCTCTGGATCCCTGGTTTTGCCAATCTGGCAGAACCACTATACCCCCTCACGAAGGACACCAAGTTTGAGTGGACCCATGAATGCCAGAAGGCATTTGACTCCATCAGAACAGCTCTGCTCACAGCCCCAGCCTTGGCCCTCCCTGATACTAGCAAGCCCTTTACCTTATATCTAGAAGAAAAAGGGGGGATGGCAAGGGGCGTGCTGACGCAGACGCTAGGTCCGTGGAAAAGGCCGGTTGCCTACCTATCAAAGAAACTAGACTCAGTGGCCAGCAGGTGGCCTAAATGTTTGAGGGCAATAGCCACAGCTGCACTGCTGGTAAAGAATGCGGATAACATTTCCTTGGGACAGAAGTTAACTATAATAGCCCCTCATGCTCTGAAAAGTATAGTTCAGCAGCCCCCTGACCGTTGGCTCTCAAATGCCCATATCATCCACTATCAGAGTATCCTTCTAGATAAAGGCAGAATAGCCATTGGCCTACCTGTGAACCTAAATCCGGCCACCCTGCTCCCTGAAGAGTCAGAGACACCAGTGTTGCATAACTGCCAGGATTTGCTGGCTGAAGAGAGTGGGCTGTTGAGGGACCTACAAAATCAACCATTAAAAGACTCTGATGTCATATGGTACAAGGACGGCAGTAGCTTCCTCCAGGATGGGGAGAGGCGAGCCGGAGCTGCAGTGGTAAATGACCATGACGTTATCTGGTCCCAGCACCTAAAATAGGGAACCTCTGCTCAGCGAGCTGAGTTGATAGCCCTTACCAGAGCACTGGAAATGGCAGCGGGAAAAAGGGCAACCATCTACATGGATAGCAGGTACGCTTTTGGAACTGCCCATGTCCATGGCACTATCTACCAAAGGAGAGGACTCCTGACTTCGGTGGGAAAAGAAATTAAAAACAAAGAAGAGATACTGCATCTTTTATCGGCTCTACTCCTACCCAAAGAACTGGCCATAGTTACTGTCCAGGTCATTGAATGGGAAAAGGAACCATTGTGTCCGGGGACGGAAGAGCTGATGAAGTGGCAAAGGCAGCAGCATCCTACACGGAGGAGACCCCTGTGCTTACTGTTACTGAACCCGACAACCTCCCTCCAGTGTCAACTGTAGACTTTCTTCCTTCTGACAAAGTACAAGAAGTCAATTAGTATCTGCAAACTCTTCACCAACTCACCCATAAAGGGGCCAGAAAAATGATGGAGCTAATTAGAAAATGGCCCCGGGCACCCAAACTGGAGAGGCTAAAGGAAATGGCTGAAAAAAATTGTAAAATCCTGCCGACCCTGTCAGCTAGTAAATGCCTATCCTACCAAGATGGGGACCGGAAAGAGACTGAGAGGGGAGAGACCAGGCCAACATTGGGAGATTGAAATCAAGCCTGCCAAATATGGACTAAAGTATTTGCTAGTCTTTGTAGGTTTTTGTAGATACCTTTTCAGGATGGGTGGAAGCTTACCCATGCAAGAAGGAAACAGCCCAGGTGGTGGCTAAGAAGATATTAGATCACATCTTCCCCAGGTTTGGACTTCCTCAGGTAATTGGGTCAGACAACGGACCTGCTTTTGTGGCCCAGGTAAGTCAGGGACTAGCCCAGACCCTGGGGATCAATTGGAAACTGCATTGTGCATATCACCCCCAGAGTTCAGGGCAGGTAGAAAGAATGAATAGAACAATTAAGGAGACTCTAACCAAATTATCTCTAGAGACTGGCATTGGGGACTAGATCACCCTCCTACCTTCTGCCCTTTTCAGGGCAAGAAATACCCCTTTGCCTTCTTTGTGTGAATTAACCCCCTTTGAAGTGCTGTATGGCACCCCTCCACCGATCCGAATGCTTTCTGAGCCTTATGATGTTTTCTCTCCCCCTTCTACCCCCTAGCAGCTCGGCTGGCCGCCATCGCTGCCCTACAAAGCCAAGTCTAGAAGGAACTCAGACAGGCATATGAACCCGGAGAACTAACAGTGCTGTGCCTCACCCCTTCAAGCCTGGAGACCAGATCCTGGTGAGATGGCACCACTCGCAGACATTAGAGCCTAGGTGGAAAGGACCTTATGTCGTCCTTCTGATCACCCCGACTGCTGTTAAGGTGGATGGCATTGCTTCCTGGGTTCACACCTCTCATCTAAAACCTGCCCCTGCTGAGCTCAACCATGATGAATGGAAAGTGGAGCGTACTGAGAATCCCCTCAAGATTCAGGTCCAGCAAACACACTCCAGCCCTGATGTGCTCACTGACTCTGACAATGCTCCTCCTGGCACTTGCTGAGGGAGGACTCGATCAGATCATAAACCCGGATAAACTGGTAAAGACTATATGAAAACCCCTGTGACTGCAGGGGGGGATATCAACTCAACAGTAGGCTTGTGTACACTCGATCAGTAGACTGTGGAACTAGTACTTCTTACCTCCAATCCCCCACTTCTTCCCATGGGGGGGAGTCGGAATGGGTGTGTAAAGCAAAACCTCAGACTCTGCCTCCCTCTTCGGGGGGGCAATGTGCTGGATGTGTGAAGCTTGATCAAATTCACTCCAGGAGCTATAGGGAGTATCGAGAGTGTACCAAAAATAACAAGGCATATCCGGTGGCCAGGCTCACCGAAACTTACAGAGGGAGCATGAGAAGGGAGTGGACAGTTAATAGCCATAAGTTCCCCTATGCAGCAGCGAGTTGCATGGCCAAAGTGGAAGACTTGGTCTGTTGGCCCCTAAAGGCACCCATTCACATCTCAGATGGGTGGGGCCAACAGACCAGGAAAGAGAGAAGGAGGTCATAGACTGGACTATGAAAGAGGTGGAGGTCCTAATGCCTAAGTGGCCCCAGCATCCCTTCCTCGGACCCCGGATGCCTACTGAGAAGTTAAATTCAAATACTCAGAGCATCCTAGAGGAAACTCACAAACTTCTTAATTTTTCTAACCCTTCTTTAGCTGCTGATTGTTGGCTTTGTATGAAGACGGGGAAAAATTGGCCTCTGGCTGTCCCTGTCCTACTAGGTAATCTAACCTTTGCTTCTTTTAGCTGTACTTATGTCAAACCCTTTAAGGTAGTCCCTATTAGCTTTGAATCTTCTGTTTGCTATTCGCATAATGGAATCAAATCTGTAAACGTAGGTCAGGTGGGAGCCGCTCAGTGCTCAGAAGTCTTACCTGCCCCCCCTAGCCCAGGGTGCTTACCTCTGGGGTGAGTATGGATATGTGGGGGAAATTTGGCTTACTCTCTTCTACCCCAAAACTGGACTGGAATTTGTGCCCCAGCATTAATACTTCCCAACATTGACATCATCCCGGAGACAGAGCCCATCCCTCTGCCTAGAACAGATCTCTTAGGCGGTGCTCGTCAGTTTTGACAAGCTGTGGTGCTCCTGCCACTACTGGTGGGGCTTGGGGTAGCAGGTGGTTTAGCTACTGGGGGAGCAGGCCTAGCAATATCAATAGACAGGTATAACAAACTCTCGCAAAAGTTAATTTCAGATGTGGATACGGTATATAAATTCATTAGTGACCTGCAGGACCATCTCGACTCCATCGCTGAAGTGGTATTAAAAAACAGGCGAGGGTTCGATTTAATCCTGGCAGAGAAGGGAGGGCTTTGCGTGGCCTTGCAAGAAAAATGTTGTTTTTATACCAATAAATCGGGAATAATACAGGACAGAATCAGACACCATCAAGAGGAGCTGGCCTAAAGAAGAAAGGAGCTATTAGACGGTCACTTATGGTCTCTATGGGGTGGAATCCTCCCCTATCTAATACCCCTACTGGGCCCCTTTTGGGCCTCTTACTCCTGGTAGCCATTGGGCCATGCATAGTCAGCCGCCTCACCACATTCATTCGAGCTCAGGTTGGGGAAGTCAAGCTCATGGTATTATGCCAACAATACCAAGAATTAGCTCACGCAGGAAATTCTGACCAGGAATATCAGGAAATGGAGGCCCCCGATCACACTGGCTTCTAGGATTAGAAGCCCCACTACAAGAAGTGAGGATTGAAAAGGGAAGTCTGAAGTTGTCACTACTCCTGCCCCCACCAATGCCTCGTGTTACCTAGGCGGATGTCCCGCCCTCAGGGAAGTCATCACTACCTCACTGCCCACCCCCACCAATACCTCGTGTTACCTAGGCAGATGTCCCACCCTCAGGGAAGTTAACTCATGTTACCTAGGCTGATGTCCCGCCTCTAAGGAAGTCATCACTACCCCCGCCCCATTATCGTATATAAGGGAGAATGTAGAAGACCACGAGGTCATTTGCCTCTGTACTGTGGTGGACACACATGGCAGTTGACCCTGGACGGTCAGATTAAAAGCCCACCTGAGCTTTTGCCTGAGTAATCGTCTCTTCATTTTTCCACGTCGGAGTGTTATCTACACTGTGAGAACTTTTCACCTCTTTTTTAAATCAATATCTTTATTTAAGAAAAAATAGTGATCTGTTCTTCATAAAAAAATACAGACAACAGTCAAATATAACTTTGTGCTCAGGGATCATTCCTGGCAGAGATCAGGGCACTCACTATATGTGGTGATGAGGATCTAATTTAGTTTGGCTGCCTACAAGGCTTTGTGCCTTACCTACAATATTATTGTTCAATCCAGCCACCCCATTATTGAAGAGAAATGCTGTGCAGAAATACAGACTCACAGAGAGCAAAATAAAAAAAAAAAAACTGCATTAAGGCTAAAGGGCTGCTATGCTAGGATAAATGTATATGAGCTCAGAAACTACAAGCCTCAAGATAAATGTGCTTATTCCAAATTTATTAATTTTATTCTTGGCAGGAAAAGAGTGATTTATTAAATATTTTGATAGAAAATAAATTTTTTTCTAATTTTTTATTTTGAATTATGAGAACAAAAGATGCAAAGAAAGAGGACAAGGTAAAGTTACAGTGGAAGGACAATCAGCCATAACATAATTCTCAGAAGTCCCCTTGCTGATATCTTAACTTTGAATTTTTAGCCAAAGAACGTTAAGATAAATAAAGCAGAATCCATGTACAATTACTTTGTCCCTCAAGTCCCCAGATTGTAGCACATTATAATATTTCTTAACATCACACAAGGCAATCTAAAGCCATAAAACTTACATAACTCCTTAATCATTAGAGGCTTAGTATTTTTTACATTTCCATGTACATGCATATTAGCTTAAGTTAACCTCAAATTTAAAGTGGATGCATTTAACCTCAAATTTTAAGTGGGTGCATTTTAAGGATTAGAGTCAAAGGAGCACAGTAAAAATGGTGTTAGAGTGGCAATTGTTGTTTGCATAGGCCCACCAAAAGATGAGAGGCATGGAAAGGAACAACCTTGGCCTAAATACAAAGAGATCCTACCCCTGAAGTTTCCTGGCATAAGACCAACTCTAGGCTTCAGGCAAGTTATTGTCCAATCCAAGACATTGTCCGTAGTGCCAACACACTTTTCACACAGTCTCTGTTGTTGGTATCATGTTTCTGTAGTAAAGATTCTGGAATCTGCATGTCCTAAATTGAAGTCATGATGTGGAGTGTCTTCTCGTTTCACCTCACCATGAAAGGGCAATGCAGGAAGCCCTGTCCTGTAAGCTGGTCATTGTTAAGTCTTCTCATTGTTAAGGAAAGTCTCTTTTCAGCAGGATGATGTATGAGCAGTGGTAGGGTCTTCCATGGTGGAGGATTGCTTCCAGGTGATGTTATAGACAAACCTCACAATTAAGGGGCAACACAGCAAGCCCTGTCCAGTAAGTAGGTCATTGTTTTTGTTGTCTTCTTAGTGTTAAGGGAAGTCTTTTTTGAGTAGATCAATGTCAGAGCAGCTTTAGGGTCTTCCCTGGTAGAGGAATGCCTCCAGGTGATGTTATATACAACCTTGGATGTTTTGTAGATGTCTTCTCTAGATCAGGGGTGAATGGAGAATGCCCATTCTTCTGAGGCCTGTGCCAGGTTTTTATGTCAATGTTCAGGGTGTAAGGTCTCATTGAACTACAAGATTTGTCTGTTCCCATCTATATTAGATAAGAACTTATTGGTATGTATAGTATTTTTCCATTTTAGTGTGCCTAAGCAAACAAGAAACAAAGCCACATGGTGCTATCAGATATATGGGGGCGTAAGAACATTTCCAACAAAACCCATGACTTGGTTCAAACATAAGCATTAAACTGAGGGATTCTTTCAAACCAAATTTCATATTGAGCAGTTCACAAAGAGAAGATTAAAAACAAAGGGGGGATTTCACTGTATAAGAAAATATTCAGCAAAAGTTATAGCCATCAAAGAAAACACCCAATAAATGTTGAAGAGACATAAGTGTCCTTTTTATACCTTTTAAAATAGTTGGGTGGGTGTTAACTCCAGGGCACCACTTTGATCTGTGACTTAGGACTCTACAGTACTTAGAGTTAGAAAGGTTAATTGAGGAGTAATGATGATAGGAGTTAAGGAAGTTAAAGAGAAATATGATCTTATGAAGAGGTATGCAAAAGGGCAGAGTACAAAATGGACCTTCTGCATATATAAAAACAAAATTCAATGATAGTGAGTACTATTAATGTTTCTTGCGATTTTGAAAATATAGACTGGACAGGGATTATCAGTGACTTCAAGAAGCTGGGAGGCCAGAAGTTCAGGGCCCCACCCAGACCCTCACTAAGGAGCAGAATGGATAATGGGGGAAAGCCTAGAGTACCTTCAAGCTCCACCAAGGGACCCAACTCACCAGCTTGCCCAGGCATGTGGCCCGGGGAAGCCCTGGAGATCTGGAGCAAGGTGGTAGAGGGGTGCTGGGGTTACCCAAGTCCCGCACCCCCACTAGGCCTGATAATTTTTATTTAATGTAGTTCATTGAAAAAACGTAGATGGCATGCAAGGAGTCTGTAGTTATTCCCATGAGAGTATACTTCAAGGGCAGAGAAACCCTGCATCTCTTAGGCCAAGGGAATTCCCTTTCTAATTTCCCCAATATATATTGTGCATATGCAGAAAAAAAAGAAGCAGAACAAAATAATATTTTTATTTATTTACTTGTTTTATTTTTATTTTATTTTATTTTATTATATTTAAACACCTTGATTACATACATGATTGTGTTTGGGTTTCAGTCATGTAAAGAACACCACCCATAACCAGGGCAACATTCCCATCACCAATGTCCCAAGTCTCCCTCCTCCCCACCCGACTGTACTCTACACAGGCTCTAAATTTCCCTCATACATTTTCATTATTAAGACAGTTCAAAATGTAGTTATTTCTCTAACTAAACTCATCACTCTTTGTGGTGAGCTTCCTGAGGTGAGCTGGAACTTCCAGCTCTTTTCACTTTTGTGTCTGAAAATTATTATTGCAAGAATTTCTTTCATTTTTCTTAAAACCCATAGATGAGTGAGACCATTCTGCATTTTTCTCTCTCTCTGATTTATTTCACTCAGCATAATAGATTCCGTGTACATCCATGTATAGGAAAATTTCATGACTTCATCTCTCCTGACAGCTGCATAATATTCCATTGTGTATATGTACCACAGTTTCTTTAGCCATTCATCTGTCGAAGGGCATCTTGGTTGTTTCCATAGTCTTGCTATGGTAAATAGTGCTGCAATGAATATAGGTGTAAGGAAGGGGTTTTTGTATTGTATTTTTATGTTCCTAGGGTATATTCCTAGGAGTGGTATAGCTGGATCGTATGGGAGCTTGATTTTCAGTTTTTGGAGGAATCTCCATATTGCTTTCCATAAAGGTTGAACTAGATGGCATTCCCACCAGCAGTAGATAAGAGTTCCTTTCTCTTCACATCCCCGCCAACACAGTTTATTCTCATTCTTTGTGATGTGTGCCCTTCTCTGTGGTGTGAGGTGGTATCTCATCGTTCTTTTGATTTGCATCTCCCTGATGATTAGTGATGTGGAGCATTTTTCCATGTGTCTTTTGGCCATTTGTATTTCTTCTTTGTCAAAGTGTCTGTTCATTTCTTCTTCCCATATTTTGATGAAATTAGATGTTTTTTTCTTGTAAAGTTCTGTCAGTGACTTGTATATTTTGGAGATTAGCCCCTTATCTGATGGGTATTGGGTGAATAATTTCTCCCACTCAGTGGGTGGCTCTTGTATCCTGGGCACTATTTCCTTTGAGGTGCAGAAGCTTCTCAGCTTAATATATTCCCATCTGTTAATCTCTGCTTTCACAGGCTTGGAGAGTGGAGTTTCCTCCTTGAAGACGCCTTTAGTCTCAATGTCCTGAAGTGTTTTGCCTATGTGTTGTTCTATATATCTTATGGTTTTGGGTCTGATATCGAGGTCTTTAATCCATTTGGATTTTACCTTCATACATGTTAGCTGGGGGTCTAAGTTCAATTTTTTGCAAGTGGCTAGCCAGTTGTGCCAACACCACTTGTTGAAGAGGCTTTCCCTGCTCCATTTAGGATTTCCTGCTTCTTTATCAAAAATTAGGTGATTGTATATCTGGGGAAAATTTTCTGAGTATTCAAGTCTATTCCACTGATCTGAGGGCCTGTCCTTATTCCAATACCATGCTGTTTTGATAACTATTGCTTTGTAGTACAGTTTAAAGTTGGGAAAGTAATTCCTCCCATATTCTTTTTCCCAATGATTGCTTTAGCTATTCGAGGGTGTTTATTGTTCCAAACGAATTTCAAAAGTGCCTGATCCACTTCTTTGAAGCATGTCATGGGTATCTTTAGAGGGATGGCATTAAATCTGTATAATGCCTTGGGGAGTATTGCCATTTTGATTATGTTAATCCTGCCAATCCATGAGCAGGGTATGTGCTTCCATTTCTGTGTGTCCTGTCTTATTCCTTGGAGCCGAGTTTTATAGTTTTCTTTGTATAGGTCCTTCACATTTTCAGTCAAGTTGATTCCAAGATATTTGAGTTTGTGTGGCACTATTGTGAATGGGGTTGTTTCCTTAATGACAATTTCTTCCTTGTTATATTGGTGTATAAAAAGGCCATTGATTTTTGTGTGTTAATTTTGTAGCCTGCCACCTTGCTATATGAGTCTATTGTTTCTAGAAGCTTTTTGGTAGAGTCTTTAGGGTTTTCTAAGGAGAGTATCATGTCATCTGCAAACAGTGAGAACTTGACTTCTTCCTTTCCTATCTGGATTCCCTTGATATCTTTTTCTTGGCTAATCGCTATAGCAAGTACTTCCAGTGCTATGTTGAATAGGAGTGATGAGAGAGGACAGCCTTGTCCTGTGCCAGAATTTAAAGAGAAGGCTTTTAGTTTTTCTCCATTGAGGATAATATTTGCCACTGGCTTGTGGTAGATAGGCTTAACTATATTGAGAAAGGTTCCTTCCATTCCCATCTTGCTGAGAGTTTTGATCTAGAATGGGTGTTGGACCTTATCAAATGCTTTCTCTGCATCTATTGATATGATCATGTGGTTTTTATTTTTCTTGTTGTTGATGTTGTGTATTATGTTGATAGATTTATGGATGTTAAACCACCTTGCATTCCTGGGACGAAACCTACTTGATCATAGTGGATGATCTTCTTAACGAGGCATTGAATCCTATTTGCCAGGATTTTGTTGAGGATCTTTGCATCTGCATTCATCAGCGATATTGATCTGTAATTTTCTTTTTTCGTAGCATCTCTGTCTGGTTTAGGTATCAAGGTGATGTTGGTTTCATAAAAGCTATTTGGAAGTGTTTCCGTTTGTTCAATTTCATGAAAGAGTCTTGCCAGGATTGGTAGTAATTCCTCTTGGAAAGTTTGAAAGAATTGATTAGTGAATCCATCTGGGCCTGAGCTTTTGTTTTTGGGCAGACATTTGATTACCGTTTTAATTTCAACAATGGTGATGGGAGTGTTTAGATATGCCACATCCTATTCCTTTAACTGTGGAAGATTATAAAAGTCCAAGAATTTATCCATTTCTTCCAGGTTCTCATTTTCAGTGGCGTAGAGTTTCTCAAAGTAGTTTCTGATTTCCCTTTAAATCTCTGTCATATCAGTAGTGATCTCTCCTTTTTCATTTCTAATATGAGTTATCAAGTTTCGCTCTCTCTTTCTTTGTTAGTTTTGACAGTGGTCTATCAATCTTGTTTATTTTTTCAAAGAACCAACTTCTGCTTTTGTTGATCTTTCGGATTTTTTGGGTTTCCACTTTGTTGATTTCTGCTCTCAGCTTTGTTATTTCCTTCTGTCTTCCTATTCTTGGGTCCTTTTGTTGAGCATTTTCTAGTTCTATTAGCTGTGTCATTAAGCTACTCAGGTAAGCTCCTTCTTCATTCCTGATGTGTGCTTGCAAAGCGATAAATTTTCCTCTCAGTACTGCTTTTGCTGTGTCCCATAAGTTCTGATAGTTTGTGTCTTTATTGTCATTTGTTTCCAGGAACCTTTTGATTTCCTCCTTGATTTCATCTCAGACCCACTGGTTATTCAGTATGAGGCTGTTTAACTTCCAGGTGTTAAAGTTTTTCTTCTGGATCCCTTTGGAATTCACAAATAATTTCAGAGCCTTGTGGTCAGCAAAGGTAGTCTGCAAAATTTCTATCCGCTTGATATTATGGAGGTATGTTTTATGTGCCAGCACGTAGTCTATCCTGGAGAATGTCCCATGTACATTGGAGAAGACTCTGTATCCAGGTTTCTGGGGATGGAGTGTCCTATATATATCCACTAGGCCTCTTTCTTCCTTTTCTCTTTTCAGGTCTAGTATATTCTTGTTGGGTTTCAGTCTGGTTGACCTATCCAGTGTTGACAAAGCCGTGTTGAGATCCCCCACAATTATTGTGTTGTTATTGATATTATTTTTCAGATTTGTCAACAGTTGTATTAAATATTTTGCTGGCCCCTCATTCGGTGCATATATGTTTAGGAGAGTTATTTCTTCCTGCTCTACATAACCCTTGATTAATATAAAATGTCCATTTTTGTCCCTTACAACCTTCCTAA
The DNA here is from genome assembly GCF_024139225.1 of Suncus etruscus. Taxonomy (NCBI): domain Eukaryota; kingdom Metazoa; phylum Chordata; class Mammalia; order Eulipotyphla; family Soricidae; genus Suncus; species Suncus etruscus. The sequence continues at coordinate 68,658,798 of NC_064849.1, read as the reverse complement.
GTATAAAGTTTGCATTATCTGATATTAGTATGGCCACTCCAGCTTTTTTATGGGTGTTGTTTGCTTGGATAATTTTCTCCAGCCTTTTATTTTGAGTCTATGTTTGTTCTGACTATTCAGGTGCATTTCTTGTAGGCAGCAGATGGTTGTTTTGAGTTTTTTGATCCATTTAGCTACTCTGTGTCTCTTAACTGGTGCATTTAGTCCATTGAAGTTGAGAGAAAGAATTGTCCTGGGATTTAATGCCATCTTTATGTCGAAATTTGGTGTGTCTTTTAGTTAGTCTTGTCTTAAATTAGGTCTTTCTGTTCTTCTCTTAAGACTGGTTTTGAGTCTGTAAAGTTTCTGAGCTGTTGTTTGTTTGTGAAACCATGTATTCTTCCGTCAAACCGGAAAGTGAGTTTTGCCGGGTACAGTATTCTAGGTGAAGCATTCATTTCATTCAGTCTTGTCACAATATCCCATCTCTGCTTTCTGGCCTTGAGTGTTTCTGGTGACAGGTCTGCTGTAAATCTCAAGGATGCTTGCTTGAACGTAATTTCCCCTTTTGATCTTGCTGTTTTTAGAATTCTGTCTCTATCTGTGGGATTCATTATTGTGACTAGGATGTGTCTTGGGGTATTTTTTCTGGGGTCTCTTTTGCTTGGTACTCTTTGAGCATGCAGGATTTGATCACATGTATTCTTTAGCTCTGAAAGTTTCTCTTTCATGATGTTCTTGACCATTGATTCTTCCTGGAAATTTTCTTCCTGGGTCTCTGGGACCCCAATAATTCTTAAGTTGTTTCTGTTGATCTTATCATAGACTTCTATTTTCATCTGTTCCCATTCTTAGACTAATTTTTTCATTGTCTGTTCATTTCCTTTAAGTTTTGTTCCAATCTCTCCTGCTGTATGGAATTATTGTTTATCTCATCTTCCACAGCACCAAGTCTATTCCCAGCTTTTGATACACTGTCCCAGAGCTTATCCATTTTGTCATTCACTTCGTTTACTGACTTTTTCAGGCCTGTTAGTTGACATGTTATTTCAGTTTGGAGTTTTGTGATATCTGTCTTCATATTTTCTTGGTTCTTATTAGTGTTATGTTCAACTCGATCCATGGTTTCTTTGAGTTCTTTGAGCATCTTCCATATTGCTGGTCTAAAGTCCTTATCTGAGAGGTTGATTAGTTGGTTGGTCATTATCTGGTCATCAGAATTGTCATCTTCATTCTCTATGTCTGATGCTGGCCTGCGTTGTTTCCCCATTGTCACACTTGTGTTATGAGTTTTTCTACGTGTTGTGGTGGTAGTCATTGGCTAAATGATGCAGGCAGCACACTTCTCTGGCTCCGCCCTTTCTGGATGGGTCAACTTGCCTCCAAGGGAGGGAGTCTTCCGTGGATGAAGCCTCACACAGAATCAATTCTTAAGCCCGAGCACGCAGCAGAGAAGACAGTCTGGAGAGAAATGCTGGCTTCTGTGACCCAGCACAGTTCTTAGTGTGATTTTTTCTTCTTGTTGCGATGGTATTCTTTTCTTAGAAAGTGTGCACGGCTGCGTAGCGAAGTGGAGCTAAGTGCTCTGCTGGAGCCTCTTTCGGCCCACTCCCAAGAGGTTCACGTGACAGGACAGTAGACAGACACACACAGGCAGCACTCACAATTTTTCACAGTCAGGCCCCACTGGGCAGGCATAGTTTCGTGGATTTTCCCAGCCTGATGTCACAAACGGGGCCTGGCTTCTGCAAAGCATAGCCGGTTTTCATGTTATGGAGCAGTTCCTTGGCGTTCTGCCCTAGAATTGGCCTCTGGGAGAGCAAGTTTTCTGGAGCCTCTTTTCGGCCCACTCCCAAGAGGTTCACACAACAGGAGAGTAGACACACACAGGCAGCAACTCACAATTTTTCACAGTCGGGCCCCACTGGGCTTATTTTTAGTTTTGTTATTTTTGTTGTTTTTATTTTTTAAGCTCTGTTTTGTTCTTATCTCAGGGCTATGGTTATTATGTGGTACTTATCTTTATTGCTGTAGTGCTCATTGGATGTTTTATTTTATTTTTCTTTTTGTATTGTTGTGGTGTTTCTCTTCCTTTTTCCCTTTCTTTTCTCAAACAGACGTCGAGAGCTTCTAAGGATTCTGCCCATTTTTGGCTTATTTGATGTTTACTCTATGTTATTGCTTTGCTTTTCTTTAAACAGAACCACATAACTTGAACCATCTAGTTTTGCCTCTCAAATTGAGGGGGAAATAATGGAGGGTACCAAGGCCAAACAGTTGTATGAGCACTAAGTAGTAACAAAAATGATTGGAGTTAAACTCCAAATCCAAAGCCAAAGCCAAAGAATCTATATCCAATCTACAACAAATTAGACACAGAGGGGACCACTTATACTAGCAACCCGGGGGTTAAGGGAAGGGTATATGGGATGCAAGCTGGAAACGGGGGTGGAGAGACAACTTTGGTGATGGGAATTCCCCTAATTCAATGTTAATATGTACCTATAATATTACTATGAAAGATAAGTAATCCAATTTGGTAAAAATAAAAATTATTAAAAAAAAAAGAAGCCCCCAAATCTCAAAACAAATAAACACATTAACCATTAAAAATGTAGATGGCACATTTTATAATGTTTCAAAAATAGTGCATAATGATTAGGGAATGCTTTATCTGCATCCCCCAAATTTGAACATTTATGAACTATTTAAGAGTAATCAGATCCTCTATGTCTTAATACTATAATTATTATTTGCTTTTTAAATTATAAGTATTCTTGCCTACACAACCATATTACAACCATCAAGTATTATCACACAGGAAATTCTAAGATTGCCTTAATATCTATGCACATGTTTTTCTACAAATATTAATAGGTTTGCATACTTTGCATGCTTGAGGATGTGCGACTGATCTCCAGTACCTCCTGTCCCAACCAAAATTAAAATGAAATAATTAGAGATCAGAGATAGATATCAATAAACTGAACACAGGCACTGCATGCAAGAGGCCTCAGTTCAATCACTGCCACCACTTGCTCCCCAAGTACTCTCCAAGTAACCTTGGGGTACTGTGTTAAGAGTAATCACTGAGCTTTGGGTAACTTTGATCCAAAATCACTTAAAAAATTTAAAATATGCATTAGTTAAGTTAAAAAATAAAGGAGGCATGAGAAAAAGTCTGTGTTTTCTGGCCCTGACTTTGAGTGTTTTCACTAGATCTCTTTTGCCATCACTTATACTTTGGGGGTAAATCTATAAAACTGCTCTGTGGACTGTAGTGGGCCATGAGAACCCAATTCTGGCTGGATGCTCCTACTTGGAGATTAAATAAGGGTAATCCTTACCAAGGAGAGACTGTCCCAGGCCCACCAGGGGCCTCACTTATCTGGAACTTCACTGCACCATTTGTATTCTGGTCCTGAAGGGCAGATTGGAAGTGAAGTCCTTTGTTCTTAAGTGAAGCCTTATTTCTGTCTTCAATAGCCAATGACATGACCTAGAGACATGCGTGACTTAGCTACCATCAACTTCTATGTTATGTTTTTTTATTTCATTGACACAATGTGAGCATTCAGGTAAAGTAGATGTGGTCCACAGGCAAGAAGCAGCAGTGTAAACTTGTCAGGATCATGTGTACTGAATACTGTTTTAGCTGAACATGTCTTTTCTCATATTCATGAATACACTTCTTTTCAGGTTGACTTGAATTTAACCTTGAAAAATGTCTGGACTCCATTTAGAAATATTAATTAGAATGTTAATTTAGAAGCACTATTGAACTGATTCTAAAAATTGAGCCCCCTGTCCCTCTCCTCTCCCATCACCACATACCTAGTGGTGCTCCAGCATTACCCCTGGCAGTGCTTAGGAGACCATATGGTACATTAGTTATTGAACTGGGCTTGACTCCATGTAAGCAAGTCTTGTCCCATGGACTATCTCTCTGGCCCTATCTTCATGTTTTTGAGTCCAACCCAGTGATGCTTAGGGGTGGCTTAGCTCTAAAGAGCTCCTCCTGCTGGTGCTTAGAGAATCATGTAGGATTTAGGACTAAGAACTTCTGCATTCTAAGCATATTTTCTAGTCAGGGGTCTGCAACCTTTAAGACATAAAGAGCCACTTGGACTCATTTCCAAATGGGGGGAGGAATCTGGGAGCTCCAACTGATGGAAAAAAAACCTGGAGAAAAATCCGTGAAATTTAAGAAAAATAACAGACATTATTGCAATAATATCCAGAGACAAAAGAGATTATATGAAGCTTACTAAAAAGAGTGGTGTGTTCAGTTAGAGAAATAACTACACTAACAATTATCATGACAGTGGTAGTAAGTGAAAGAAACACAATGCTTGTTTCAAATACAGGCAGCTAAGTGGGGAGGAGGGAGATGGGGGGCATTGGTGGTGGGAATGTTGCACTGGTGAAGGATAATGTTCTTTTTTATGACTGAAACCCAACTACAAACATGTTTGTAATTATAATGCTTAAAGAAAGATATTATTATTTAAAAAATAAACATTCCTAACTTAGCCTTAACATTCTAAATAAGATAATGGATAATACCTAAAACACATGGTCAAATTGATGCAAATCAGCTAATCTCACTATGTAGGACTCTTGCATTCTTTGTAAAGAATTTTTAAAATCTGTACAAAGACTCAGTTTTCCTATAACCCAACCCCCCCCAAACATGCCCTATAAAAAAAGGTGCGGGTTTCTAAAGCTAATCAGCTGACAAGTTCCATCTTGTGGTAAATGTCATAACCCAAGTAGGAATTTGTTCTAATTTACATTAGGGTCAGTTTATGTTTTAAATGTAAGTTCAAGTAAGTTTCTCTGTGAAGATCACAGAAAAGAATAATTTATGATGTATTCCCATTGTAACCAATTCATTGGAAAACAATGGAGGGGTCATTGGTGGAAGACTAAAGCTTAGTGAGACATACATTAATAGGTGGAAGTCAAGCTAAGAAGTAAAGTTGAATCAGAGAGTAGAAAATGTAAGTGGTCGTAATGAAGGATTGAGGATATAGTAGATTTACCTATCAACTTGTTTAAATGTCTTGGAATTGAGTCTGTCAGTAGAGGCCTTTTTCCATCAAATGCTGTGATAATTGAACACTCTGAAAAGGAGTGGGTATACAAAACACCTCAAAATCAAAATTTAGAAAAGAACTTAGGTCAAAAAAAAAATCAAAATTTAGTAGCACTAATTATTCTGTCTTCTTTTCCTATTTTGGATTTATGAAGGGTAACGATGAGAAAAACAAACCTTTCTTAAAAATCATGATTTAAAAAATATTTGATTATCCTCTTTCTTTTATAATTTTGTTCTCATTAATAATATTCCTTACACCATCTCACTCCAAATCACCTCACCTAGAGAAGCTAATGCATGCTGTCCTTTACTCTGACCTTGGACCTTACTTTATCAACACGTGGCTCAGTACTAATTTTTATATGAAAAGCTACTTTAATTAAATCAAATGTTAATATAAACACATGCATGTCTCTGTAATGGATTTATTAATTAACTTAGTTTAATATCAATTTCATGATATTATGCATTTATTTACCTATTTTTTTATTTAAAGGTTTTGTTTTGTTTTGTTTTTTTGGGCCCACCCGGTGACACTCAGGTGTTACTCCTGGCTATGAGCTAAGAAATCACTCCTGGCTTGGGGACCATATGAGACACCGGGGCATAGGACCACAGGCTATCCTAGGCTAGAGATGCCTTATTGCTTGAGCCACAGTTCCTGCTTCTGTTTACCTATTTTATTTTATTTTTTAAATTTAAACAAAATGCATCACATAGTTGGCGCAACTGTTCATAATACATTTGTTTACAGATGACAGAAAGGAAGGAAGCTTGCTCTGGGAGTTCCCACCAGCCTGTTTGTGAAAAGCAGGCTTTGGTCCATGGAAGTCCACTGAGGTAAGGGAAATGTGATCCTGGATCAGGGAGAAGAAGCTGGGACACTCCCTTGTGTCTAGGTCCTCAGGCCAAAGAAATCTGACCAGAACCAGGCCCACAGCTGAGTTCAAAGCGCAATAGCTGAACAAGTTTAGAGGGAGTAAAGGGGAGATGAGGAGGAGAGAGAGAGAGCAGGCAGGAGAAAATGTAGAGAGAAGAGAAGAGAAAGAGAAAGGGAGGGAGATAGAGACAGACAGACAAAGACAGACATACAGATAGAGATCAGATCCCTGGAATAGCTCATGCAGTCTCTTGGCTAGAGAGGTGATGGATGACTTAACTGTGGCCAACTGGAATAGCTGACTCTTCTCATGTGAACCCTTACATAGTACTCTTCTCCCCACAACATCGTTTCCTTTTAGCCAATGGTAAAGTAGACAGGGCATCTGATTTGTAAGGAGACCGACCTATCTTAAGTCTGGGTCTCTGCCACTGAACAAGTTGGAAGCTCTTTAATTAAACCATGAAACCTCAATTCCCTCATCCCTGGAAATGGCAAGTCATCCCTGTTGAGCCTATTTCATGTGGCTCCTATGATGACACCATGAAATGCTATCCAAAAATGAGGAGATGTTGCTGGCCCCACGACCAGGTCAGGTGGGGAAGACTATGAGACCATGGGTCAAAGAACCTGTCCCTAAATCCACTCCCTCTTTCTTATTGTTTCTTCCACATGTTAAGCTGCTATGATAAGGTGGAGCAAGGAAGAGATGTACATAGACACAGACCAGGGAACCCATATACCCTGCAATTCTCTCAGACCCACTCTTAGAAAAACAATAGAAGGTATTTCTTTTGGAGCTCAGTCTCCTGAACTATAGACCTCCTTTTCCCTCAGTATCAGAGGTGCATAAGCTAGGAAAGGCCCCACAGATGAGAGGGAGAGAGCTTTCTGGGCTTAGCAGTGGTGCAAAACCCTGGAAGGGACTGAAGGCAACCCAAGAGGGAGAAGAGCTGGATACCTAAAAGACTTTGTCCAAATGCACAAGAACCAGCGGGAACTTCCAAGAATTCCTTTCCTCGGGTGAGTCGCAGGCGAATGAAGGATGCATCCATTTGCTTCTCTTTGTACCTGCAGTTTAGATACTTCCTTGAGGTCAGCTGACAGCTGGTCAAGGGCACAGGCTTTGGGCTCTGGTGTCAGTTTTCCCAACCATTCTTGCAGGCTTTTTGGGGGGTCTGACAGGTGCTGGTCATGGTGCAGAAGGACTCATGCAGGAAGGTGTTGAGACTCTTGCAGCGTTTTGTGTCCTGGTTGATGTGGCTCTGCATCAGAGATAGCCATGCTGCATCTCTTTGGGCTTGGCTGCACATGCTGAGTTTCAAACCATTGAGCTGAGGTCATGTTCTTGGGCTTGGCACTGGTGGGGTGCTGGGCCACCCACAGTACCATGAGCAAAAGAAACAGCAGCAGGGGGCTGGATTGTGCTCTTGCTACTGCCATCTTTCCCTGGGAGGGGTGGTGGGGGCCTGTTCAAATGGAGGCTAGGTTCTGAACAGGAGGCCAGGAATCAGCCTTCCTATTTCATCTCCTTCTGATCACCCTCTCTCACCTTGACTGTCTTCTTGCACCCCTCTTTTGTATGCCTGCAGCACTGTGATCCCAGCTGCTAACCCTAGGGTCCCATCTTTTAGCCTTAGGTCCCCAAGCTTCCTTCATTTTATTCTCTGTCTCTTCCCATTCCACCTCGTCTCCTTCCCATATCCCTCCCTAGTGTCTCTGTGTCCTTAACTCTTTATCTCTGTCACATCCCTTTTGGCCCTGAGCCCATCTCCTCCATTTCCCCATGTTGTGCTTTCATCCCCAAATTGCTCTTCTCTTCCACAAGACCCTACGAGTGTCTCCCCACCCAGGGCCCCTTCTTTGTCTGGTCACTCACCGAGTGCACTCTTTTCTGGTTCCAAACCATCACTTTCCAGCCCCCAACCCCAACATCCTGACAGAAGCCTCACCTTCTCATGAAATCTTTGCGTAGAGCCTTTGAGCTCTGGGCTTCAGCTCTCTGGGCTTCAGTCTCCCAGAAGTTCCTCCACACAGACCTGAATATGTACTTCTGTCTTCATGTGGGCTTGCAACATCCCATGTTAGGAAATGTGTCAGGTTCATGTGTCTCTGACATGGCTGCCTGGAATGGATGCTTATGGCACTATTGTACCTGCCTGAACATGTCCAGCAACGAGGAAGCTTAAATTCTCACCATCAGATCTGTTCCCTGGTCACAGGGGCTTTGTTTTCTGGTTTGGTTTGGGGTCACTCTTGACAGTGCTCAGAGGCTACTCCTGGCTTTGTGCTCAGGGCTCATTCCAAGGTGGTTCTGAAGATAAAACTTGGGCCTCCTACAAGAACATTGAGCTATCTCACCTGGTCTGGTTGCATGTTTTTTTTAAGTCTTTTTCTTTTTGTTTTGTTTGCTTTTAGGACCAAATCTACTCCTGGTTCTGCTCTCAGAAATCACTCCTGGCAGGCTCAGGAGACCATATGGGATGCCAGGGATCAAATCGGGGTCAGCTGCATGCAAGACAAATGCCCTAGCCACAGTGCTGTTGCTTTGGCCTCTATTGTTTTTCTTTTTTTCTTTTAGTTAAGTTGATTCTTAGGACTTATGTTTGTCTCTGTGCTCAGTGATCCCTCCTGATGGGCTAAAGAGAATCATATAGGAGGCTAGGGACCACTGTGCATCTCTCTGGCCCCAGGTCATAAGGTTTTGACAAGTAATGAAACACCTGACTCAGCAGTCAACCCAAATAAATTTCAGAAAGAGTTGTCACTTAATCCCCTTTGTTTGTGATTGGCAGTGGATGGGAATGACTGTGTTGGTAACAATTTCTTTTTCTCCCACCTGAGACAGAGAGAATAGTGCTTTGTTTGTTTGTTCATTTGTTTGTTTGTTCCTTCCTTCCTTCCACTGGAACAAAAGACATGATTGATTCATGGTAGTACTTCACTGTGTGTGGACGTGTGTGTTCATAGGTCAACCACACATTTTGTTTTCCTTGTCTCTCAGCCCAGATCCTGGTTTGTGTGTTTTAAACAAAAAAGCCATGACTTTAGGTCTCTGACCTGAGCATACCCCATTTGTATGGTTTTTTGCCATCTGAACTTATGGCTTCTCTTTAGGAGGAAACGGAGGAGACAGGGAAGTAGGTGAATCATTGCAGTTCCAATGCCCAGAACCATCCCAACTCAGCTCTTGTACAATGATTCATTTCTCTGGGCCTTCAGTCCCAGGTATGGACTAAGTTCATATGACTCCATGTGGAGAAGGCACCCAACACTTCCTGGCCATCACTCCCCTTCCTACTTTTATAAAATGCTGTTCAAATTGGAGAATGCTGCTATTGATCACACATTGTGAGCAGCCTCAGGCCTCTCTTGCCATGTGTGCTTTCCCCTCAAGGTAGTAACAGCTGTGTGGAGAGCAATCAGTGCTTGTCCCCTGCAGTTGGGAGCTCTGAGACACAGATACTAATCAGTATTTTTTATTTTCAAAGGATATCAAGTTCAGCTTTTTCTAATGTCTTAAAGACATTCTAATTTCTTAAAGGAATATATGCTGGGCCCGGAGAGATAGCACAGCGGCGTTTGCCTTGCAAGCAGCCGATCCAGGTCCAAAGGTGGTTGGTTCGAATCCCGGTGTCCCATATGGTCCCCCGTGCCTGCCAGGAGCTATTTCTGAGCAGACAGCCAGGAGTAACCCCTGAGCACCGCCGGGTGTGGCCCAAAAACAACAACAACAAAAAAAAAAGATGATGAAGAAATATATGCTGAGATGCTTGGGATATATATATATGATAATATATATATGCTTGTCACAAAAGTGACAGGAAATCTTTTACATTATAGAACTAGCATTCCATTAGGGACAAGTGCAAATGAAATCTAGGGTTAGGAATGTGGTTTCATAGTGGAGCACATCCTTTGCATGGAAGAGGCCCTGAGCTTGACCCTGAGCACTGCTGGGAGCATCCTGTTATTAACAAGACAGAAGCAGCTCCTGAGTACTTGTGGGTGTGGATTCAAAACTAAAATAGACAAATGTGAACAGGCTTGATTCTTGTATAGTCCTATATAGCCTATATAGTCCCCTGAATACCACCAGGAGTGATTCCTGAGTGTAGAGCCAGGAATGACTTTTGAGCACTGTCAGGTGTAAAACAAAAATACCAAAACAAACCCCAAACAAACAAAATCTAGGGAACGAGGGAGATGGTTCAGTGGGCTGGAATGTATAATATACATGTAGAAGCCTCAGCTCTGAGCTGACACTGCAGTCCCCTGAGCACTGTATTGCATGAGTTAGTCCCTGGGTACCACCAGATGTGACCTAGAAATGAATGAATCTGGGTCTGGAGAATGGCTCATGCTGGTGTGAAGATTTGAGTATGATTTAGCTCAATCCCTAACCCATGCCATTTGGGGTTCTAAACAGCAGCTGAGTGTTCCATTTCTGCCCCCCCGCAACAAAAATGTGTGAATTGCAATTGAGTGTGTAATAAGCCCTGGTCATCTTAGCCAAAACAAAAGGAAAAGGAAAGGGGAAAACTTTTCTTTGGGAAGGAACCTTTAAAAAGAAATAAAACCTGGGCTGGAGCAATAATGCAGAAGTTAAGGCACTTGCCTTGCATGTGACCAACCTGGGTTCAATCTCCATCATCCTATATGATACCTGTTACCTCTCCCCCCAATTTCTGCCTATCTTACCTGGAGGGGTCTGTGGTTGCTAATAAAGGGGTTGCCTCAGGGGTGTAATAGATATTGAGGGAAATATTGAGCAGGAGAAGCCTCAGGTGGAGGTAGCAAGATGGGGAGATAAGAGATGGTTGGATTCAGAAAGGCTTTTTAGCTTAGAAGCCACACATGGTGGTCAGAGCCTTATAACAAAGCTTAATGTCTCCTGACTTCTTTTGACTGCTGTGGATCATTTTCTCATCATTATCCTGAACCCTCAGACCCACCAGGCCAAAGAAGCTGCAGGCATCGGGCAGGTCTAGAAAGGTCTTACCATTCATCCACCATCATCTACCGCTATCAAGGAGTTATATTAATTAATTCAACAAATTGGCACTTGAACATTGATTTGAACCCTGGACCCAAAAAGACAGCAATGATGGTGAGATTCCTGTTCTTGTGGTTAATTTTGGCTCTATTCAGCTGGAATTAGACCAAAATTTGGACCAAGTGGTGCCTATTTCTAAACATGGGAGTCCCTTTCTGGGGCAGAAGGGTCAGTGAAGGAGGGGAGCTAAAAGCTTGGAGCATCCCTCTTAGAGGTCTAGGACTGTGACTTTTCTGCAAAAAGTCCTTTTTCCAAGGACCACAGCCTCCCAATTTGCAGAAACTTATAGAGTCTGGCTACTTGGGAAAAAAAAAAACAGAAAGAAAAGATTTTATTGATAGTGGACTGACATCTAGATGATGACCTTGAGCCCCCAACAGATTCTGGTTTTGGAACTGAAAAGGTCCGGCAGTCCAGATAACACTCCGACGCAGAGAAATGAAGAGACGATTACTCAGGCAAAAGCTCAGATGGGCTTTTAATCAGACCAGTCAGGGTCAACTGCCATGTGTGTCCACCACAGGACAGAGGCAAATGACCTCGTGGTCTTCTACATTCTCCCTTATATACGATAATGGGGTGGGGGTAGTGATGACTTCCTTAGAGGCGGGACATCCGCCAAGGTAACACGAGGTATTGGTGGGGGCGGGCAGTGAGGTAGTGACGACTTCCCTGAGGGTGGGACATCCGCCTAGGTAACACGAGGCATTGGTGGGGGCGGGAGTAGTGACGACTTCCCACTTCCCTTTTCAGAACTAACGGACTTTCAGGTTAAGATTATCATGCTTTAAACTCCCAGACTTGTGATAGCAGCAGCAAAGAGCTACAAACACCAGAGCTGCCCAGAGGGGTTAAGAGGCAGCAGAGATTGCAGAGGCAGCTGAAACCAATCACTTTCTCAGGGAGATACACGGAAAGCTCCCTCCCTTCAGACATGCAAGCTGCTGCTCTGGCTCACAGGACTGCTGGACTAGGGGTTCGTTGGGGAGTTCCAGAGCAAGCAAGAGGCTCGGGCTGGGGTTCTGTGGAGCTAAGCCACTTGGCCAGACAGTGCACCTTAGAAGCCCACAGCTCATCTGCATCTGGACAAACTTGGTTATGGTGGAAAAAATTTAAAATGGGGAGAAAACAGTGAAGCCCATCTGAGCAGTTTATTTTTTAAACCTCCTGCATTTGAACTGTTTCAGGTTATCTCTTAATCCATTGTGTCATTTTCTTGCTGGTTTAAATGTTTTATAGTTTTTTTAATTAATATTTTCCCTAATTGATATGATGTTTTATTGTGTGCATTGATGTAGTAGCCTATTTTCAAACTATATTTTCTGTTTAAATGTTCTTGTAATTTTGTTTAGAAAAGGTTGTTTTTCTTTTGTTTAAGAATTTTGTTTAGGAAAGGAACTAAGGATGTTCCAGAATAAAAGTGCTTGGTTAAATAGCATTAAGAATTTTTTAACTACAGGTGTATTTTGCAAAAAAAAAAAAAAAAAAAAAAAAAATTCTGTTTATGGAAAAGGTTTATATTTTAATTTTACACTTTAGACTGTAGCTTTGGGACAATATTAGGGTTCACACCTTTGGCTGGCGGAAGTCAGGAAAAACAAAAGCTTGAGTTTTTTTTCTTTTTCTTTTTTTTTTGAAACAAAGAACCCGGAGATGTTACCATCACCCCCCCCAATTTCCTCCTATCTCACCTGGAGAGGAAGACCCTCCCACATTTGGGAGGGGTCTGAGGTTGACAAATAAGACCTGGGGGAGGGGTGAAGGGAGAGATTCAGAGGGATTCAGCGAGAGATTCAGCAAGAGAAGCCTGAAGAGAAGGAATCAGGATGGAGTGAGTACACTGAGGCTGTTTAGCTTATGAACCACACATGGTGGCTAGGGCCTTGTAATAAAAACTTGTCTCCTGGGGCCGGTGAGGTGTCGCTAGAGGTAAGGTATCTGCCTTGCAAGCGCTAGCCAAGGAAGGACCTCGGTTCGATCTCCCCTGGAGTCCCATATGGTCCCCCTAAGCCAGGGGCAATTTCTGAGCGTTTAGCCAGGAGTAACCCCTAAGCATCAAATGGGTGTGGCCCCCCTAAAAAAAACTTGTCTCCTAAAACTTCATGACTGCTGTGGATCATTTCCTCATCGTTATCCTGAACACTCAGACTCGCCAGGCCAAAGAAGGTGCAGGTGCCTGGACTGGCTGAGAAAGGCCTCACCATCATCCACCATTATCCACTCCACAACCATAAAGGACAATTATTAATTTAATTAATACAACAGTCCCCTGAGCATTGCCAAGAGTGATTTCTGAGAGTAGAGTCAGGAGTAACCCCCGAGTACAGCTGGGTGTGACCCATAAACTAAAATAATAATAATAATAATAATAATAATAATAATAATAATAATAATCAAACAAATGGGCAGAAGTGGTGGTGCAAATGGTAGGGGGTCTGCCTTGCATGCCCTAACCTAGGACGGATTGTGGTTCGATCCCTGGCATCCCATATGGTCCCCCAAGCAAGAAGTTTTTCTGAGCGCTTCATAGCCAGAAGTAACCCCTGAGCATCACTGGGTGTGGCCCAAAAACAAACACAAAACAAAGTTTGTTTAGGGATGAGAGAAAGATTTCAATGACTTAGAGTGCCTGTCCTGCAAGCAAGAGTTTAAAGTTCTCCTATTCACCTGTGCCAAGTATAGTCCTGCTAGCTCAGCAATTTTTTATCCTGCCACAAGTGATTTCTGGTCACAGTGCAGCTTGGTGTGTGTGCGAACACTGCTGTGCACCTAGTTTGAAAAGACATGTGAACACTACAACAAGGAAATGTGATCCTTGGCACTCATATGTGTGAGCACAGACCCCTGGTGAGCACCACCACCATAATCTGTGTGCTTCAAATAAATATGACCCCTGGTTGGTACATATGCAATCCCACAACCAAAAAGATTGCAAATCTTAGCAAGAAAACAACCCCCAGAGCCTGGCGTATGAGCTCTGGTCAGCACTGCCTCTAAAATACATGTGTGCCAGCTTTGGTCATCCTAACACCCAAAGCAACAAGGGAAGGAGAAAAAGAGAGAGAGGGAAAGAATAAAAATAATCTAGCAAATAAACTGAAGAAAAATAAACCCACTTTGCTCAAAGTGATCATTGTAGGGATGACTCATTGGCAAAAGCATGTGCTTTGGAAACTTGAAGCAAGGCACTTGGGATTTCTTAAAAAAAAAAAAAAAAAAAACAACCTTTGTTATTTCTTCAATGACTTGGTCATTACCAATACCTGATGCCTAGGTATTTTATGTCGATGGATCTTCCTCAGGAAAGGACGGAATATCTAAAGATTTGTTGAAAACAAGTTTTTATTAATTACAAGTCTACTCAACAGGTAGAATTAGCTCTGATTTTTTTGCTCTCCCACATAAGAGGATCATGTAACATTGTAAGTGATTCTGCTTATATTGTGTGTTTGATCCCGGGCATAATTACAGCCTTCCTCAATGCCAATAACCAGATAATACAGAATTTACTTAAACAATTGCAGTATATTCTCCAGAAACTATTTGAGCCCATCTTCATCACCTATATTAGAGCACATTCAGATCTTCCAGGATCAAAGGCTCAGGGGAATAAGATTGCAGATCAATTGGCAATGGCTACATTTAAAATGCTTTCTGAAGGACATTCAGCTCTTCATACAAATGCATGCCATCTACATGTGAATTATCATATTCCATGGAGGCAAGCCAGGCAAATTATAGAAGAATGCACCATTTGTGCACCTCTAAATAAAAAAAGTTCATGTAGCCGGAGCAAATCCTTGAGGTTTACAGACTAATGAACTTTGGCAGATGGACATTACTTATACAGATTTTTTTCCCTATCTTCATGTGGTTGTGGATACATATTCTTGATTTTTGGGGGCAGCGCCTATGTCTTTGCAAAGAGTGAGAGCTTGACTTCTTCCTTACCTATCTGTATGTCCTTGATATCTTTTTCTTGCCTAATTGCTATGGCAAGTACTTCCAGCACTATGTTGAATAGGAGTCATGAAAGAGGGCAGCCTTGTTTTGTACCAGATTTTAGAAGAAAGGCTTTGTATGTCTGGAGAATATCCTCTGAATAGTGAATTTTATATTGAGAAAAGTTCTTTTCATTTCCATCTTGCTGAGAGTTTTATCAAGAATGGATGTTGGACCTTATCAAATGCTTTCTCTGCACCTACTAATATGATCATATTATTTTATTTTTCTTTTTGTTGATATGGTGTATTATGTTGACTGATTTACAGATGTTAAACCATTTTTGCATTCCTGGGATAAAATCTACTTGGTCATGGTGGATGACCTTCTTGATAATGCATTGAATTCTATTTGCCAGAATTTTGTTGAGGATCTTTGCATCTTGTGTTCATCAGGAATATTGGTCTGTAATTTTCTTTTTTGACAGCATCTTCATCTGGTTTTGGTATCAAGGTGATGTTAGCTTCATAGAAACTATTTGGAAGTGTTTCTGTTTCTTCAATTTTATGAAATAACCTTAAAATAATTAGTAGAATTTCCTCTTGATAGGTTTAAAAGAATTCATTAGTGACCTCATCTGGGCCTGTGCTTTTGTTTTGGGGAACATTTTTGATCACCATTTTAATTTCCTCAATAGAGATGGGGATGTTTAGATATGCTACCTTATTCTTATTTAGTTGTGGAAGGTTATAAGAGTCCAAGAAATGTCCAGGTTCTCGTGCTTCATGGCATAGAGTTTATCAAAGTAGTCTCTGATTACTCTTTGAATCTCTGCAATATCTGTAGTGATTTCCCCCTCTTTATTTCTAATCCGGTTTATCAAGTTTCTCTCAATTTCTTTGTGAGTTTTTCCAGTGGTTTATCAAGCTTTTTTATTTTGTTTATTTTTTCAAAAAACCAACTTTTGCTTTCATTGATCTTTTAGATTGTTTTCTAGATTTTCACTTCATTGATTTCTGCTCTAAGCTTTTTTATTTCCTCTGTCTACTATTTTTGGTTCCACTTGTTGATCATGTTCTAATTTTATGAGCTGTGTCATTAAGCTATTCATGTAGGCCCCTTCTTCCTTCCTGATGTGTGCTTGCAAGACTATAAATTTTCCTCTCACTACCGCTTTTGCTGTGTCCCATAAATTCTGACAATTTGTGTCTTTATTGTCATTCGTTTCCAAGAATGTTTTCCTCTTTGATTTCATCTCTGACCCACTGGTTGTTCAGTAGTAAGCTGTTTAATTTTAGGTGTTAAAGTTTTTCTTTAGTGGTCCTTTGTAGTTCACATCTAATTTCAGTTCCTTGTCATCAGTGAAGGTAGTCTGCATGATTTCCATCCTCTTAATTTTATGAAGATATGTTTTATGGGCTAGCATGTGATCTATCCTGGAGAATGACCCATGCGCATTGGAGAAGAATGTATATCCAGGTTTCTGGGGATGGAGTGCCCTATATGTATCTACTAGCCCATTCTCTTCCATTTCTCTTTCCAAAGCTAGTATATATTTGTTGGTTTTCAATGTGGTTGACCTATCAAGGGGTGACAGGGACGTGTTGAGGTCTTCCACAATTATTGTGTTGTTATTGATATCTTTTTTTCAGATTTGTCAACAATTGTATTAAATACTCACATATTCATATACTCATTGGGTGCATATATGATTAAGAGTGTGATTTCTTCCTTTTATACATATCCCTTGATTAATACAAAATGTTCATCTTTGTCACAACTTTTCTGAGTATAAAGTTTGTGTCATCTGATATTAGTATGGACACTCCAGCTTTTTAAATGGAGATGTTTGCTTGGATGATTTTCCTCCAGGCTTTGATTTTGAGTCTATGTTTGTTCTGACTATTCAGATGTGTTTCTTGTAGGCAGAAAAAGTTTGGATTGAGTTTTTATTTTATCCATTTATCTACTCTGTGTCTTTTAACTGGTGCAGTTAGTTCATTGACATTGAGAGAGATAATTGTCATGGGATTTAGTGCCATCTTTGTGTAGATGTTTGGTGTGTCTGTTGGTCAGTCTTGTCTTAAAGTAGACCTTTTAGTTTTTCTTTGAATGCTGGTTTTGAGTCTGAAAAGTTTCTGAGCTGTTATTTGTCTGTGAATCTATGTATACTTCTTGTAAACCTGAAAGTGAGTTTTGCTGGGTGCTGTACTCTAGGCAAAACATTTATTTCATTGAGTTTTGTCACTATGTTCCACCACTGCCTTCTGACCTTGATTGTTTCTTGTAATAGGTCTGCTGTAAATCTCAAGAATGCTCCCTTGAATGTAATTTTCTTTTTTGATCTTCCTGCTTTCAGTATTCTGTCTCTATCTGTGGGATTCATCATTGTGACTAGGATGTGTCTTAGGGTATTCTTCTTTGGGTTTCTTTTAGCTGGTACTCTATGGGCATGCAAGATTTGGTCACATATAGTCTTTAGCTTTGGTAGTTTCTTGTTATGATGTCCTTGACTGTTGATTCTTCCTGGAGATTTTCTTCCTGGGTCTCTGGGACTCCAATGATTCTTAAGTTGTTTCTGTTGAGCTTATCAAAGACTTCTGATTTCATCTGTTCACATTCTTTGAGTAATTTTTCCATTTTCTGATCATTTGCTTTAAGGTTTTTTTTCCAATTTCTTCTGCTGTATGGAATTGTTGTGCATCTCATCTTCCAGCTCATTGATTCTGTTTTCAGCTGCTGTTACTCTGTTGGAGAGGCTTTCCATTGAGGTTTTCCATTTGTCTAGTTAGTTTTTCAGACCTGTTATTTTAGTTTGGAGTTTTCTGATTTCTGCCTTCATATCCTCTTGATTCTTCTTAGTGTTCCATTCATCTTGATCCATGCTTTCTTTGAGTTCTGTGAATATTCTCCATATTTCTTCTCTAAACTTCATATGTGAGAGACTAACTAGGTGGTTGGTCATTTTTGGGTCATCAGAGTTGCCATCTTTATTCTCTATGCATAGTGTTGGCCTGCTTTGTCTTTCCATTGTCATGCTTGAATTGGGTTTATTTTTTCTATGTGTTGTGGTGGTGTTCATCAGCTAGATGATATGCATGGCCACTTTTCTTCACTTCATGGCTGCATTCCTCTGGCTCCACCCTTTTCAGGTGGGATGACTCACCTCTGAAGAAGACAAGCCCTCAGGGAAGAATGCCACACGGGATCAAGTCCCAGGCTGAAGCAAGCAGAGAAAAGTCCAAAGATGTCTGCTGTGCTTCAGAAACACAGCAGTAGTCCTACTTTTGGACTTCTGTATGGACTCTACATAATGAAGTTCTTGGGAAAAGCCCTGCTGACCATCAGTGTGTTTCTGCAAGTTTCTCCTCAGTGACATTTGAAGTACCTCTACCATCAACCAGGAATGGGCTCAAAACTGAGCCCTTTGGGCTTTCTTGCCATCCTAGTTATAATTCGAAAATAAACTTCACCTTGCCTGCAAGGCAGACTTTTAGACATTTCTTCCTAAGACCTCTGTCTATGGATTACCTTGTGACTCTCCAATGGTTTCATAAGATCTTCATAATCTATCAGATCTTTGATCTCTGAATTTTGGCTTTGTCATCTGGTCGACAAAGAAAGACATTTGAAGAACCTTCCATCATGTACTTTGGGGATTGTGAAATAATCTTCTCTGGAACTTGTAGTCAGTTCCTTGACTTATGTTTCTAGATAAGGACACCCCTTTCTATAGGCCTAAAAATTGCTGCCTTTGTGTGTGTGTGTGTGTGTGTGTGTGTGTGTGTGTGTGTGTGTGTGTGTGTGTGGTTTTTGGGTCACACCCGGCAGTGCTCAGGGGTTATTCCTGGCTCCATGC
Source organism: Suncus etruscus (assembly GCF_024139225.1). NCBI lineage: Eukaryota > Metazoa > Chordata > Mammalia > Eulipotyphla > Soricidae > Suncus > Suncus etruscus. The sequence continues at coordinate 68,639,981 of NC_064849.1, read as the reverse complement.
TCAGAAATTGCTCCTGGCAGGCACGGGGGACCATATGGGATGCTGGGATTCGAACTGATGACCTCCTGCATGAAAGGCAAACGCCTTACCTCCATGCTATCTCTCCAGCCCCAAATTGCTGCCTTTTGTTTAGCTTAGTTTTTACCTTGTCTTTTTAGGGCCTATTATTCATTTTCCATGCTGTTTTAAATTTTTTAAGACTTAAAAGGGGGAAATGTGAGGTAAATAGAGGTATTTGTAATAGTTCTCATTTATATCTGTTCATTGCCTGTTTTTTCCCCCTCCTTCTACGGGGAGGGGTTCTGTTTGGAGCAGAATAAATGGGAAGCAAGAAGGCTGCGGGGGAGAGCTATTTTTCCTGCGGGCAAGAGATTTCTTGTGTGAAGCAACAAGCTTGTTGGTGAACTGCTCGTGGTGTGAGTTTCTTGATTCATAACCTTCATATCTGTGTAGATTATTTATTTCAGACTACTACATCTAGAACAGCATCCCCTTTTCTCCCTGGATAGGGAATATGGGGTTTCTATTTCCCTTTTGGGAACTGTGAAACAACCAAACTATCTTCCTTCATCTTCGCAAAAAACCTGGAGTAAGTCTTGAGCACAATGTATGTGGTCCACCAACCAACCAACTAACAACCAACCAAAAACACCACAAGTATGAGAATCATTGAAGCGGGTAGCTTTGGGTCAGAAAACTAAAGGTGAGAGTAAAATTTTCTTGCCTGAATAATATGCTCCATGGAGATGGAATAGGACTGCAAGTGCCTGCATATTGGGAGAAAAACAATAAGTTCACTGTGGCTGGAGCAAAATGAAGGGGTATAGAGAGAGACCAGAGTCCAGATCCAAGAAACTCTTAGAAACCTAGAGAAAAACTTTCAATGTGGTGGGGAATTCAGTTAGGATTCTAAGAATGTAAAAAGATGACACTGCTTAAAAACCAGAACTTTGAGTCAGGAATATGGGTATTTGATGAACAGGTGTGTACCATATTTAGTGAGGCATATCTAAGGGTTAGGATGAAGGGCCACATCTAGCAAGCCAGGGCTTACTTCTGACTTTGCACTCAGGGGTCACTCTTAGCAGGCTCAGGGGACCATATGGTATGCAGGGATCAAACCCTGGTTAGCTATGTGCAAGACAAGCACCTTGCCTAATGTACTATATATCTTTATTTTTCTTTTCCTGTTTTCTTTGGGGGGGGGTCACACCTGGAAGTGCTCAGGACTTATTCCTGGCTCTGAGCTCAGGGATCATTCCTGGTGTTTGAGAGACCATACAGGGGTCCCAAACTAGTTAAGTAGCACCCTACCCTCTGTGCAAGGCCTCATGCCCAGGAAGCAGTGTAGGTGCTTGGGAGACCATACAGGGTTCCCAAACTGGATAAGTACCACCCTATCCACTGTGCAAGCCCTCATGCCCAGGAAGCAGTGTAGGCAATGGAAAGGACCTCTAGATAGTAACAGAGACTTGGAAACAGGTTTCACACAGTCCTGGCTCCAGTGTCCTCTGGGTCCTGAACTTTGGGAACAAGCAGCCTTTGCTGTATTGTTAAAGGTGTCTTGAATCTGCAGTTTGAACTTCTGGGTGGAGAATTATGTTTCTGCTGCTGTAGAAATGCAAATGCTTGAACATGAAGTCCAGAGTCTAAAACTAACTAATTGCGTATAGAATTTGAATGGAGGATGGGGCTGCTAGAGTGGGTGTAGACCTCCCAGAGCTCATTTGAATTCCTAGCCTGGACTCATTATTCTAGAGTGAGATGTTTCTAAATCACAGCTCGAGTTACCCTTTGCTCTTATGTCTTGCTGTCATTATAATAATTCTAGCTCTCTCTTCAACTACATTAAACTGGGCTCTCTAAAAGATGCCTTGGTGTTGTGTAAAAGTAAAATAAACAGGGCCCACTATGGCAGGTGGAATAAAAAAAAGAGTAAAGTTTAGAAGGCCAGAGAGATATTGTGTGGTGGGGAAAGAAGCTTGCTCTACATGCAGTTAGCCCGAATTGGATCCCTGATACTGCATGTGGCTGCATAAACATTGTACAGAGCTGAAGTGACCCATGAACACTGTCAGATATTTCTCCCTCCAGACCTATAGAGTAGATCTTAGCTTTAATACACTGAAGAGACATGTTCATGGTTTAAACTGCAATCCTGACTTTGTTTCCAGCATTTGGATAAGGCAAATGGCTTTGTTAGCCAAAATAATGCAGCACCTAAGATCTACTTCACTTTGTCTTCAGTAGATGTTGCCATTCACTCCACTATGTTCATGGGGAGACATGAAAAGATGGAGGAAAAAGAGAGACGACTTGAAAGGATCACATATGAATCAGAGTCTGACAGAAGGGGAAAAAAAAAACCACAAAGATAAGCAGAAAACAAAATGATGGGAGAAAAGAAACCCCTTCATGAGCATTCCACAGCAAGGCTGGGAAGTTCTGCCTGGATTCTTTCTCCTCTGTTTACCGTCTTGGGCTGCTGGTCATGTGTGTGTGTGTGTGTGTGTGTGTGTGTGTGTGTGTGTGTGTGTGTGTGTGTGTGTGTGTGTTTATTGTGTATGTATGAAATTATTGGGACAGTATTGTGAAAGTCCCAGTGGTACCTGGTGTATCTCTGTTTTCCATCTGGACAACAGCTGCTGCTTCCTCTAAGTCTGTACAGGGAGGTGCCTGGGAGAGCGAAGGGCAGTGTGTGGATAGCACCCACCCTCAGAGCCCAGCCCTCTTTCTCCTTCCCCACCTCTATCCTTTCCTTCCAACTCCATACATATGGATGGAAAGCCCATGCTAATTCTTCTCATGCACTAGCAGGTTCAAGTTCTCTTTTCCTAATTTTGTTGCTCATAGATAAGTAAAGGTAACGGGGTAAAGTTTTGTAGACCAGGAAAGTGAAACAGATCACAGTTGAGTGGAACTCCATTAGGGTTTTAGAATTCTCAAGCCTTTATTGGGAGCAACTGTGATCTGGAGGAGGAGGCAGCACAGAATGTCTCAAATCAGCTCCCAGGCCCACACTCTTGGACAAACCTGGTTTAGGAGAGGGAGAACTGCCTAGTTTGAGAGGCCTCAACAGATCTGATAAGCTATGGTCATTTATCTGTTTTCAGCTCCGCAACTATCTGCAGAATAAAAGGCAAATTCCTCCACATGAGTGTCACTGTCTGCTGTCATCTGGCAAACCTGTCTGTCCAATTTTATTTTTTACTTTTCTCCTACTGAATATCTTAATTCTTGCCAGGCTGGGTTGTTCATTTTTTTCAAAAATTTTTATAATTCTTTCTTGGACATTTCCCCTCTCTCGCGCGCATTATTATGGTGCTCAGAGGCAACTCTTGGTGTGTGGTTTTGATATTACTCCCTAGTGGTTCTCAGGAGATCAGGGTGTGCTTGTACTGGGTCAAGCCTTCCATATGAGAAGCTTGCGCCCTAGTTTTTTGAACCATCTCTCTGGCCCTCTTTAACCAATCTTTGCTCCTTGAGACACATGCCAAGCCTCAGTCCCCCCTTCTTCTCAGTCCTCAATTTAATTTCCTTTTTTTTGTTTGTTTTTTTTTGTTTTGTTTTGTTTTTGTTTTTGGGTCACACCCGGCAGCACTCAGGGGCTAGTCCTGGATCTATGCTCAGAAATCGCTCCTGGCAGTCTCAGGGGACCACATGGGATGTCAGAATTCGAACCACTGTCTTAGATGCAAGGCAAATACCCCACCTCCATGCCATCTCTCCGCCCCCCCCAATTTAATTTCTAATCTAGAAAAATCATTCTTACCTCTAAATCCTACAGCTTTTACTGTTTTCAAGAAATATACTTCTCTTCCTCAAATCATTGTTTATTCCCTCATAATGATATAGATTCTTTTCAATTTAGACTTTAAGTACCCAGAAAACAAGAACTACCCGCTTACATCTTTATTCCTCCCTCAAGATATAAAATCCATGCTGCTTATGTGACTCTGATTCAGTCTCTGTGAGAGAGAGGATCCCTCTGCCTCCGAATGATCCCAGTCTCCTCCAATGTGTCAGCAAACAATCATTGGAAATAATAGCACTACTTTTGGAATTCAGCCTTGTGACAGAGTGAAGTGATGACAAAAAGATGGGGTAGCTGAAGCAATTCTTTGGGGTCAAGGACAACTCTAGAACTATCCATAACACATTAGGGAGTTTGAGCAATTTGAGTTAGATAGTGCAAAAAAGTTGCCACAGAAATTGTGGTGAGCCAGTCAAGGAAATACCTTGGACCCTCAATAGCAGGAGTCCTCATTATTTGCCATCCTAGCCGATTGTTTGAGACCTGCTTATTGTTTGAGAGAGGAGAGGAGAAAAGAATGTGTAGGTGATATGCATCCTTAGAGAAAAAGCAACTCACTTTCTTTGGCAGTGGAATTGTGGGCATTTCTCTTTTTTAGGTGAGCATACCAGGTGGTGTTTTATGGGACTGCTTCCACCACTGTGCTTGGGGTTCACATTCAGTAGTGATCAGGGGTCTATGTGGTGCTGGAGAAACAAATCCAGGATTCGTGCATGCAGGCATTTTCTCAACCCAGCTCTCTTTGGTTCACCACATTTGCTGGTAGAAGAACTAGCATCATTAGAGAAAAATCTAACAAAAATATTTCAAAGTCCCAGGCATTTATCAAACTCTTTTCTTTTTGTTTTTGATTGTACCTGGCAGTGCTCAGGGCTTAGTTCTAGTGATGCTCAGAGATCATATGTAGTGCCAAAGATAGAACCAGAGTTGGTCGTATGCAAGGCAAGCACCTTAGCCCTTGTGCCATCTCCCTAGCCTACTCACCATCTTTTTTTTTTTAATTTAGATTTTGAGCTATACCTGGTGGTACTATCATATTTCTTCAGGGACTGCTCCTGGTTCTGCACTGTTTATGGGTTCAAGAAGTGCCAGGGATATAATCTGGACCTCCTGTATGGAAAACATACATTTAGCACATTGAGCTTAGTTCTCTGGGCCTGCCAACCATTTTTAATATGTGATAAGTCTCTCTTGTTCTGAAATCATTAGACACAAGTTTCTCAACTTTTACCACAATAAAAATGTAAAAACAAAAACAAAAAAAAAGGTAGAGTGAAGACTGGAGTTCTATACCTCAATGGGCTAGAATGTGTATAGTACATATTTTGCATTATGAGACCCATGTTAGATCCCTAGCACTGCATGTATGAGTTGGGCTTAGCATCTGGGCATCACTGGGTATGATTTAAAACCAACCCAGTATCACTCAACCGACAGACGATGTTCAATGAGTTGGTATAGGACTTAGGAGATCATATCTTTTTTTGTATTTACTTATTTATTTAGTGTTTAATAATTAAAGACACTTTCACATTGATTCTCATATTGGCTCTTCTTTTTAATGGTGCCAGGAATTGAACCCATGGCCCTATACACATAAAGCATGTGCTCTAGCACCAAGGCAATTCCCTGACATTCTGTTTACTCTTATAGTCCCATGAGGTAAAGAAAGTATTAATTATACTTCAAAGAAGATGAAGCAGATGCTCAGAATTATACCCAATATCAGTCCTGGAGGTCTTTCTGGAGCAAGTTCCATATCTGTAACTGTGTTTGCAGAGGTGAGTGGTGGTGGGTAGCAAATGAAGAGGAAGATCATGAGGCATGCCAAGTCCTTTTTTTCCTTAGGGATGTTTTAGTCTTGAGGAAATAGAGAACATGGGTGGAAAGTTTTGAAGCGTTGATGAGAGAGGCAGGCTTTCTCAAAACAAAGATGATTCAATCTGCCTACCCACCACTTGTGTGGGATGATGCCTCTTTGGGCCTGACTGTGGATTGTCCTGAAAGGCACAGGTAAGCCTCCTGCCTGTGGGAGGGTTCTTTGTCTGGCCAGGCTACACTTTTTGGGGGAGGCCTTCCCAGCAAAGCCTTCTGAAGCAGGGCCTCTGGCTGGGTCTTCCTATAAACTAGTCCAGTGGAGGTAAGAGTGGGTGAACGAGGAAGGTGGCATTCTAGAAAGACAGCACAGTATGAGCAAAGTCTGAAGGTGGGTAGGGGTACAGAGAAGAAAACAGGCACGGATGGTGACATGTCACGTGTGACATGTCATAGGTGGTGACATGTCGGGGCCAGATCATAGAAGATCTTAGGTCCTATGAGGGGCACAGCCTGACTAGAGGTAGAGAGGGTGTTCTGTTCCAGAAGGAGAACCTGAATAAGGAAGAGACAAGAATGAAAGGGATGGATATGGGGAAGAATTTCTGGTGAGATTTGTTAAAAGTGGACCAAAAAGCCTAGGGCCTGGGGATGCCCAAGTTTTGGGACAGCCCTGAGGCCTAAAGGGGAAGACCAGGGTCCAGGAAAAGCCCATTACCTCAATAAAGACCTTCAGAGAATGCAAAAGCAAAGCACGGTTTATTTTAGAGTTCTGGGGCTCCAGGGACAGCCACATAGACTGAAGCTGGAGCCCTGGGTAATCTAGGAAGGTGTCTTTTATAGGTTTAAGGAACCTCCCTAATCCAGGTTTAAACACAATGTTCAATTAGAGGGTGAGCTTGACCCTTTTCAAAGAAAAAGTTGAGACCCTTAGGAGGGGTGAACAGAAGTCCATTCGTTTGCCCAAATATGTCAAATTTCTCTTAGGAGGGGCATTGGCTGATGGCAGAAGGCTGTTGATGCCTCATAATGAAATACCAGATCAAGGGGGATCAAGAAGGCAGGGCAGAGAAAGGTTTAACAGGCATATCTGGTCACGGTGGGATGAGAAGGGCTTAACAGACATCTATCACATATCTGAGTTATTATAATATCTATTTTATAAATTTTCCCCTAACAGACTGTGAGGGCTATATGGCCTGTACACTCTATCTCATTCTGACTACTCCCTGGTGATAGGTACTGGAAGAAAAGCTCTCTGTCACTATCATCCGCAGTCCAAATTCTGCCACAAGGTTTGTATAGTCACCATGAACAGGGGAGGAGGTGAATGCTTAGAGTGATGGTGTGGAACTTGTAAGTAGCAGAGACAAGGTTTCCATCTGAGTGTGCTTTGCTCAGAGTTGGTATACTACTCATTAAGCAGCATAAATGTCTTCAAATATGTGAGATGGAAGAAGGGCTGAAACCTAGGATTGCTCCTCTCTTCATGCATAGAAAACCACACAGCAAGAGAACTTGTTTTGAACTCTGGTTAGTTCAGACAGAGCAAAAAGAGCAAAAAGGAGGTTGAGGGATAGTATAGTGAATGCAGTTTACCCATGATTGATTCCTAGCACCCTAGTATTGTCAGGAGTAAGTGTGAGCTGACACCCAACTATTAATCCAAAACAAAGGTTTCCCATCTTCCTCTTTCCTTTAAATCTCTCCTTTGATTTGTAAAAGCCCACCTGGATAGGTACTTTTGTCTTTCTTTTGACTTTCCCCTTCCTGGTGAATTGGGAAGGGTTAATAAAGAAGGAGCAGTTTGGCTTGGTGCTCCCAGAGATACCATGAAGCACAGACTGACTCCATGACTCTCTTTTAACTGGCTTGGATTATTAATTCTTCACCGCTACCCTGCTTCTTTAGACCAGTCCACTTGGGGTGGAAGTATGCATCTGTAGTGATTACGCAATCTGGGGAATTATTTTACAGTAAATCCTGAGCACTAAGTAGATTATGCCCTCCCCACTACCCCCCCCAAAAAAGGCAAGAAATGGCAAGTGTAGGCAGTTGTAAATTAAAATTCTATTAGGACTCTGCTCCTTCTTCTCTGGAATGGCACATGGCCACTGGGGTTCTGGTTGTGATCTCCTACTCTCTAAGGTGGAAGGATCTCAGAGAAAAGCCCACATCTTTACAACACACTGCAGGGAAACAGGCTGAGGGAATTGTGGCTGGCAGGCTCTAGGGAGCTGGCTCTTGGACTCTTGTGAAGATGCTGGGGTGAGTGAGAGAAAATTAAGAGTAAGATCCTTGATGTTCACACTAAGCCAGCTCCACAGACTCACTCTTTTTTTCGAAAGATGTGTAAACCAAGCCATGAAAAGTCATGGGTATACTGTCCATGCAGCTGAAAGTTGGCAACCTTGGGAGGAGAGAATGGGCCAAGCCCCTGCCCTGCCAAAGCCATGCCTACTGCATCCATCAACCATAATCATCGTTTTGCTCAACAATTCTCTGCAGAGACAGCAATATATAAAAACTTCAGGTAATCTGGTATTTGGGCTGATATCACCAGGGCTTTTTTCAGCATCCTCATTCTTCTGGGAGACCTGGCAGCTGAGAACACATTCCACAAAAGTGGCAGTATCACTAAATTAAAGTGCTTTGAATTACTGAACAACCTTATTTGTTTGATGCTGCCGTTCCTGTAGATACACAGTAATTTAGATGTCAGATGTGTAGCTGAGATCTTTTAATGTTCAGAAGCAAATTAAATAACAGAATAAACAGCTAACAAAAGCTTACTAAATCTTATGCCATTGTCTTAAAAGCCTCATTGGAGATACACAAATTTTCACAGATCTGCTTGCCACTGTACACCTTTTTTCTTTTATGAAAACTTTTTTCTTCTCTTCCTTTTTCTTTATATTCTTTTTGTTTCTGTTTTTGTTTTGGGGTCACATCTGGCAGCGCTCAGAGGTTACTCCTGGCTCTATGCTCAAAAATCACTCCTGGCAGGCTCGGGGGACCATTTGGGATGCTGGGTTTCAAAACACCATCCTTATGCATGCAAGGCAAATGCCCTACCTCCATGCTATCTCTCTGGCCCCATCTTTATATTCTTTTAAAATAATTTTTCTCTCACTTATAGGGAAATGAATATATTTCCTAATGACCTCATTGAAGATAAAATACTTGCACATATTGCCTTGTCACTACTTTTTAACAAATTTTACTTTTTCTTTTTATTCAATTCTTTTTTTTTTTTTTTTTTTTTTGTGGTTTTTGGGTCACACCCGGCAGTGCTCAGGGGTTATTCCTGGCTCCAGGCTCAGAAATTGCTCCTGGCAGGCACAGGGGACCATATGGGACGCCGGGATTTGAACCGATGACCTCCTGCATGAAAGGCAAACGCCTTACCTCCATGCTATCTCTCCGGCCCCCTATTCAATTCTTTTTAAAAATAACTTTGCTCTCACTCATTTGGAAACAAATGTATTATGGTCAACTATATCAACTTATGTGATGCATTTTCTTTAAATGAATTTAAAAAAAAGATTGGATCCTTTTCCCAACAAGACAAACTACAGCCACCATGGTCTGGGTGTGACCCAAGATATTAGTCTCATTACATTTAAGCCAGCAAACTTGTGTGAAGCTCCAGTCTTGGCCTGCAGAGGTATTAAGGGTTTTTAAGGGTCTCTTTTTGGAGAGAGACTGAGATTTCAGTGCCTATGATGGGAATTGAAGTTGGAACTGTGAAAGCCTACACTGGGGTTTTGTCAGCCATGACTCCGGTGGCTTTACCCTTGTTGATGTGGTCTCCTAGACTCCTGGGAGTGGGATGAGCAGAGTCTCCCTGTTCTCTGAGGGTGAGAAAGCAGCACACTCTGTTCCTCAGTAACATGATAGTGCTTCCTTCCCACTTTCAAAGGCACTGGGTCCCGTGAAGCAGAGACAACATCAAAGAAAGTCTGAGAACGAAAGGACTTTAGGCAAAGTTGGAACAAAATGTCCTGGTGACATCAGAAAGGAGACCAGAGAGCAAGCCCCCTCAGCACGGGGACACAGACTGTTTCCAGACTAGTTGTGTTCAGAATCTTTTTAACCACTTCTGCCTTCAGGCCGTCCATGACCTCAGGTAAGAAAAATCCTGGTCCTTCCTCTGAAGTGGGTCAGAGAATTCTAGTTCAATACGTTTCTTCTAAACCTTTCATATATTTGCCAGAAGCCTGGATTAACACCAGGGATAATTGGGAAATTTCTTACCCAAAGACCACTTGGAGCTTTTATTATGTACATGCTACAGCTCATAGACTGAATTAAGCCAAGATCCTGGGGGTGGGTAAAAGGAAAATGGTTGAAGGTGTTGGACCAGCTCGCAGGGGTCCTCAAACTTTTTAAACAGGGGGCCAGTTCACTGTCCTTCAGACTGTTGGAGGGCCAGATTATAGTAAAAACAAAAATTATGAACAAAATTCTATGCACACTGCATATATCTTATTTAGAAGTGAAGAAACAAAATGAGAATAAATAAAATATGTGGCCCGCGGGCTGTAGTTTGAGGACCATTGACTAGAGGATGGTGGGCAAATGTCTCTCGTTGAGTATGAGCACTTGGATGAATAATCTGTGAGGCACAATTCAGTGTTTAAAGCATACAAGAAAGCCGGGAGACATTGAAGACTTCAAAAAGTGGTGGGCAACTACTATGGGTTCAGTTCTGGCTCCAACCAAGGACTTGATCTCCCCAGCAGGAGAAATGCGACCCACCATGGCCTGGTTCCTGTTCTTCCAGCTGGTTTTGGGGCCAACTCTTCTCATGGGCATCAAGACAAAGGAGACCATCAAGAACTTCCGTACCTTAAACATAGACTATCCCAGAGTTAAATTCCCCAAGAGTTTCCTTGGTTACTGTAATGGTCTGATGACCCATGTAAGGGGTGCAAGCCAGTCCCCAGCTTGCCCAAAAATCCATTATGTGATTCATGCCCCCTGGGAAGTGTTGCGGGCCTTCTGCAAGCACAGTGAAAACTTCTGTGAGAATTACAACGAGTATTGTACACTCACTACAGACACTGTGCCCCTCACAATCTGCACCCTGAGCATCAATCAGCCACCCACTAGCTGCCGCTACAATACTACCATAACCAACCAAAAGCTTTACCTGCTCTGTTCACAAAAGAAAGATGCAGAACCAGTGGGTGTCATTGGTATCTACTAGGAAGGGAAGACTTTCCTTCCTTACCACTACCACAGTCCAGTCTGTTTTCACTCCCCAAACTCTGATCCTTAATTAAGGTGTCCTCCCTTACTTCAGAGACCAAGAGGTGGGGAAAATGTTCAGTACTTTGGTTATCTTGTGGAGTCATTCTGTCTTCTAAGCTTCTTCAAACTAGCTTACTTTGACCCATCCATCCCCCTTCTCTCGCAAGCAGTTTTACACTCCCAAGTAGCCAACTGTTTCCAGTTGGCAGTCACTGTCAACACTTGGCCAGGACCTAAACTCTGGATGGAGGCCAAGAGCCTCAGCTCAAACCATGGCAACAGGCACCCAGCTCTATGTCCCAGCTCTCCACACCCAAGTTTTCTGACTCTCCTATTTCCTTTACAGCTTTGTTCACTCATCCAGACAGCTTGATGCCCTGGAAAAGAATTGTTCCCCTTTGTTTACTCATCCAGTGACTAGCTCTAGTAAGAGAAAATACTACATTATCTTACACTCATCTTAGCCTCACCTTCCCACAACCACTTCCTTAGTCCCAACTTTGCTCCTGTAAATAAAAATTCATTTTCCTTTCACAAAATCCAGGGTGGACTCTCCTCTATAGCATATATCTCTTTAGTTACCCCCTACTCCTTTCTTTAATCCTAGTCCTTCTATTTTTTCCACATTGATTCACTGGAATGTCAATTTATTTTCTCTGACTTATGCCCCCAAAAGGATCCTGCAATGTTTTCTTTTCTCAAGAATTTTCCTGACATTCTCCAAATCCCCAGATCTACTGACAAGGAGATTCAAGTTATCGTCACAGAAACCTAAAACCATGTCTGAGTTCTGTAAGTTCAATAGCCATTGAAAGAAATAGTGTGTTTTGTTATTTGGGTTATATCTGGTGATTCTTAGGGTATCCTGGGGGCTATGCTGGTGATTGAAGTGAGCCAGGATCAAATTGGGTTCAGCTGCATGCAAGACAAATGACTCCTGTTTACTATTTCTCAGATCCCTGGAATAAAACTAGATGAAAGGTTTTATTCTGTACTATATTTAAACCTTCCTGTGAATCTAATTTCAAAATTAAAAAAATACAAAGCATATATCAATAAATTCTTCATCTCTATTTTTAAGTACACTAAAACTCTTTTGAAAGCCACTACTCTTACTATCTTCTGGTAAAACTTATTTCAGGCATACTGCATAAAGGGTGGGCAGGAAAAATCCAGAGGAGGTTGAATATTGAAAGTGCATTCTCTCTCCCACTAACTCTAAAACAAACTCATCTTAGTTGTCAGGTCATGATCCTTGTCCCACTTTCACTGCCTCTATTTCTTTCCCATCAAACCCAGGACATGGTTTAGAGGCATGTCTAAACCCAGGGTTTAGAGGTATGTTTCTAATGCCCGTGCCACTGGACAGATGGGGGAGGGCAATTATAGTCCCAGGTGCAGTTGGATAGAGCTTTCTATTAATACACTTAAACTAGGTAGATTTCCACTCTGCACTCTTAGGAGGAGGTGCAGGCAAAGTCCCTGACTTTCTGATGCCTCAGCAGCTGCACCCACAGCCCATAGTCACTACCATGCCTATGGCTCAATTTCACTACTTGACCATTGATCTGTGCAGAATAGCCTAACCTACCAAAACTCGAGAAATTTTTTCTAAATAAATTTTTCCAGGATTTTTTTCTAAATAAATTTTATTTTGACCAAAGTGGATTACAAATTTTTCACAGTAATATTTTTGGTACATAGTGATATTGAATCATGGGCATTCCCACCACCAATGTTGTCCTCCCTCCACCCCTGTGCCCAAAAAGCATCCTATATCCCCCTCCTTTGCACCCTGGGCTGTTAATATATGTGGTCCCCTCTGTATTTATCTTGTTGTAGATTGGGTATTGATTCTGTTGTCGTTGGCTTTGGATTTGATGTTTAAGTCTGATCATTTTTTATTTGTACTCAATGTTCATCTGACTGTTTGGCCATGGTATTCTCCATTATTTTCCCCTCAATTTGTGAGGCAGAACAATATGGTTCAAAGTATGTGGTTTTATTTGAAGGAAAGAAAAAAGGAGGAGCAAAAATCAAACAAGCAAAAATGAAAGGAGTCCTTCTAGAGGTTATAAATATCAATTTAAGAGAAGAAAGGAAGAGAAACATAACAACAATACAAAAAAAATAAACAAAAAAACCAAAAAGCACCACAGCAATAAAGACAACAACGAAACAATAACAATGGTCCCAAAATAAAAACAAAATAGAGCCCAAAATAAAAAACAAGCAACAACAACAAAAAATTAATTTGTGCTTCTTTATATATATATATATAGGCACAGTAAATAGGCCTGAAAGATACAGGTTTTCTCTGCCCTTGAAATATACTATCATGGGAATAACTACAGACTACGTACATGCTCTTTTACTCTCCTCTAGGTCTTTTTGTGATGTCTGAAAACTTTCTGCTCAGTCCTAGATGATAAAATCAGGCCTTTGTAACTAGAGATCTTGGTATTTTCACAGGTAATAGGATGGACTCTAGGATGGAGTCTTTATGGTTCTAGAACTTCTGTTCCATCACTGTTATTTTAATCAGTCTTCTGTAGTTGGTGGTCTTGATTTTTGCACAGATACTAGGATGAAGCCTAGGATAGAGTCTTTCATTATGTTTCCAGAAGTTCTGCTCAGTTGCAGTTGTCTCAGTCAGACCTCTAGAATTAGAGATCTTGGTTGTTGTACAGATTGTAGGCCAAAGCCTAGACTAGGGTCTTTTTTATTGGTCCCAGGATAAGTTCTGCCCAGTCATGGTTGTCACAGTCAGCATTCTGTAGTTAGCGATCTTGGCTTTTGCACAGATCAAAGAATGTCACGTCAAAGTGACATGTCTTCTGATTTCATCTTATTGTTAGGTGGTGAGGTAAGACAACCTGCTCTTACACCAAGTTGTTGCCATTTCCTCGTTGTCAGGATATCATATCAAAACTGGCGCATATTGGTGTCAGAGCAGTATTAAGAATGTTCCAGAGGAAGTTTGGTTCCTGGAGCTGTTGCAGAAAACTGTGTCAGTTCTATGTCTGAGATCTAGAGTTTGGGGTTGGAAGGTCGCTGTCGAATCACATGGAGTCTAAGTTGAGACCACATGACATATGTTCAAGGTGGGAGGCACCCCTGTATTGTAAAATATATTTCTTATCCCTAGTAGATAAGATCTTGTTTCTATATGTAAAATTTCCCCTTTTTAAGTATGCCTTTGCAAAAAGAAATGGTACTATATTATATTGCTGGTACATTTGGGGGTGAGAGTGCCAGGCTCCATCATCTCTGTGCCCTGGTGTTTTGTTTTGTTTTTTTTTTTTGGGTGGGGGAGGGTTTGGGTCATACCCGGCAGTGCTCAGGGGTTACTCCAGGCTCTAGTCTCAGAAATCCCACCTGGCAGGCTCGGGGAACCATATGGGATGCCAGGATTCGAACCACCATCCTTCTGATGCAAGGCAAATGCTCTTCTTCCATACTATCTCTCCAGCCGCCATGTATCATTTATCTAAGGTTCTGGGGAAAATTTTTGTTGTTGTTACCACACCTGGTTTTGCACACCTGGCTCTGTACTCTGGGATCATTCCTGATGGGTCTGGGTACAAACTATACTAGGGAGAAAACTGGTGCAAGGCAAGTGATATATCTGCTTTACTATTGCTCTGGCCCCAGATATTGGCGTCTAGGCAGTCCGCTGTAGGATGAGGGTTTCTGAATTATTACAAAGCCCCTGGACTCTATTTGTACAAGATAATAATCAAGTGAGTACATGATATGGATTACGGATTTAGGTGTTATTACATAGAGATGCCAAAATTGTCTGAATGGTATATGAAATTCTTTGAAAATGTTGCTGAGCTTTTGTGTTTTGTCTCTTTTAGTGATGAAGAACTTCCCATGGCCAGAAATCTCTAATCTTTCACCGAAGAGGGTTGTGAGACAATTGGGATAAGATTTACTGTCTAAAAACAATAATATCCCCTAACTTTTCCCTTCATTCCTCCGTCTTCATGCCTTCCCACAACACTGGATCGTAACCTTCTATAAGGGAATGACTGGATCCCACACTTCTTGGAATTTCATCTGTGGAGTGGCAGGTAATAACAGCTACTTAAAACTCTTAGTCAAGGGAGTGTGAAACTGCTTCTCCTCCTAGAGGAGGAAGCTGGAGGGAGAAGGAGCCCGGGTAGGCCTTATTCCTAGGCTGAGCATGTCCAGAAGAAACTTGTCAGAGGGGAGCAGGTTGTTACTTCTGTTTGGACAGATGGAGACCCCAAAGCCTAAAAAAGAAGAATATCCCAGTGAAAATTTCTCACCTCCTGTCTGTCCCTAAGCCCCTGTGTAGGCCCCTTATCAGGTTCTCCCTGAGTCATCCTGCCCCAGACAAATTTAGCTGCTGGATCCTCCAGGTTCCTCCTCCCCCACTTCAAGTAAGGCACAAGGGGCAGGCTGAAGGCAGAAGTTCTCCTGGGCCCTTCCACCCCAGCTCCAGCAGGACCCTGGAGCCCCCCTCTCACTGTCCAGCCCTGTGCATCTTTACCAGAGTTGGAATTCCAGTAGGCCTCTCCTGCCCAGCAGAGTGTTATCCGGGATATAGAAGGAGTGGGGGTGGGTGGGTGGGAGAAGGGACCCGAGCCAGGGTGCCCAACTTAGTTGCTACTTTCTAGAGAAACACTAAGGAGGGAATGGGGAAAGGGAACAGAGGAAAATTTGGGCATTCCAAACTGGGTACTTAGGTCAGTCCTTTACATCTGCGGTGGTTGAAAGCTGGGCTTGATCCTGACCAGGGCCCCACAGGGTCCCCTTCTCCCCGGCCCCTCCTTTCCAACAGACCCTGCCAAACGGGGGTGAAAGGGGCACTGATGTTCCTGGGGCAGCAGGGGGGTTGTGGGTGGTGAGGGTGGTAGTTCCCAGGGAGAAGGGGGAGGGAAATTTGGGGGTCCCGAGGGAGGGACCAGTCTGAGTTGGTGTTGCAGTTGGCAGCTCCTGTCCCATTGGCCATTGTTCCCCATTGCCCTTTAGCCCAGCCCCTCAGCGCCCCTCCAGCCCCCCAGATAGCCGCTCAGGCATCAGGCTGAGGAGTTCTGGGTGGGAAGCAGCGGGGAAGGGGAGCTGGAAGGGGCGCAGATGGCAGAGCAGCCTGGTTTCCTTTTCCTAACAAAGTTCCCAACCTCTTCAGCCACCTCACCACTCCATGCAGGGTGGAGGCGCCCTGGGTGGGGGCCAGGAGGGTGCCTGGAGGTGCCTGTCGGTGAGGGAGGTAGGGGCACCCCTAGTCGGGCCCACAGAGCCACGCGGGCCGCAGCGTTCCCCCTGCTCCGGTTCGGGTCGGGCAGGCAGGGGTTAGCGGCGCCGCCCAGGGTCTCTTGGGCCCCAGCCGGGGACACCGCGTCCTCCCCAAGCCCCCACTCGGCCGAGCCGCGTCGACTCCACCCCGGGCCTGTTTACCCCGCTCCGAGCCCCTGGGGGTCGTCCCTCCTCCTCCCCGGGCCTTGACCCGGGAGGCGTCCCCCCTCTTTGCCTCTCCGCTATTTATAGTGCTCCCCGCCTTCCCGCGCCCCTCCGGGCTTGTTTTCCAACTTGTGCGCCACTTTGGAGGACGCGTCGGGGCGCGCAGGTACCGGGACCCCCGTCCCCGGCTCGCCCTGGGGAGACCCCAGCCTCACGCCGCGTCCCGAGCCAGCCCAGATCCAGATCCTGTGTGGAGTGCTGGCGTGGACACTTCGGGGGCGTCGGGGTTGCGCGGCGCGTCCTGCTTCCCGGACTGAGCCTGGGAGGGGGCGCGGGGCAGGGCGGAGGGGGAGCCCGCTGGGCTGCGGGGCCGCAGCCCCGCGGCGGGCGTGCCCGGGGGCGTCTCCCGGGGTGGGGCCGGGGCGGGCCGGGGCACGGGCGGCGGGGTCGGGCCGGGGCGGGCCGCGCGTCTGAAGGTGGCAGCGGCCGCGGTGGCAGCAGGTAGGGGTGGGGGGGCTGGCCGGGCTGCACCCCTGGCCCTCGGGCCGAACCCCCGTCGACAGGGGCCCCCGAGCTGGGACGCGGCGGGCGGCGCCCCAAGGTGGAGGCTGCGCGAGGCGCAGGGCGTGTTGGAGGCGTCGCCCAGGCTTGTCGGGGTCCAGGCTGGGTCCCCGGTGCGAGGCCCCGCAGGTGGCTCCCCGCAGGGACAGGACCTCCTGGGGCTAGGCCTGGCCCTGCCGCCTCCCCACGCAGCCCCGCCAGCCGGCCTCCGCGCCTGGCCCTCGGTCTTGGGAGGCAGTGTGGACGTTGTGAGCCCGCCCGCCTCTGCCCTCTTCTCGCACTCGCCGACCCTGCCCGGAGCCCCAGGCGGGAGAGGGTGGGCGCGAGGCCAAGGCTGGGGCTTCATGCATTTCCCCTCCCAGTGGTGGAGGGCGACAGTGCCCCGCCACCCTCCTCTTGAGAGCTGTCCAAAATCTCTGTGTTTCTTACCCGCTAGTACTTTGCAGCGAGGTGATTAAGGCCACGAGGAGTAAGTGATTGGGCCAAGGTCACTGTGGTGGCAGAGAGGGGGGACAGAAATCCAGAGGTTCTGACATGCTGCCTCTTTCCTCCACATCAGCATTTTCTTCTCTCCTCCCAGGCCTGGCCTGGACCCCACCTGCTGACTTGTGGCCCGTGGGTGCCTCCAGCCCATATCGATTCTAGCTGAAGCCCAGAGAAAACTGTTCACTGGACTCGGATCCAGATTGCTGAGGGCTAGTGACCAGGGGAAGGTTGGTGACCCAGGGAATGCAGGTCTTGGTCCTGCTTTTTTGACCCTAAGAGTCCCAGAGTCTATCTCTTATGCCATTCACCCCTTTTCCTTGTTGTCTCAGACCCAGAGGCAAGAGGAGTGAGAACCCTGACCCCTTATTGAGTAAAACTAAAATTATATAGAGATACATGTGTTGTTGAGTCTTCCCCAGAAAGGCACCTCTAGTCCCTTAGGCTAGTGGGTCTGAAGGTGCAGGTGGACTGTGGAAAAATGACTCACAAGCAGCAAGTTAAAATTTCATCACATTCAGTTTGCTGTATTCCGTGTCAGTTATGTGCTTTTCCTTACATGTGCTTTCTCTGCTAAACTTTTTGCTGCCCCTCTCTCTCTCTGCCTTTTGCTGCTTCTCCTCTGGTCTCCCCCACCCCCAGCCAAACTTTTTTTTTTCTTCTTTATTTAAAACAGCCTGCTCCATCCCAGGTATGAGCCAGTCTGATCATCCAGGTGGGATTAACATCTCAAAAGAAAGTTTAAGTAAAAGGCCATTAAGGAGAGATGTACAATCCCAGGAAGTATAATTAGGATCAATAAGAGAGTAACACAGAAAGGTGATTTCTATATAAGTGACAATAACTTTCTTAAAGGACTCTTAAAAAAAAAAAAGAAACAGTGTTCGAACAGTTAGGCCTCTTAGAGAAACACTGTTTGAAGAGTTAGTACTGCAAACAATTGACACACCCAACAGTTTGTTGACAGGTGTGTTTATCTAGATTTTATATTTAATAACCCAGTGGATTCAGGCAATGTTTCTACCGTAGTACATTGTACATTAATCATTATTACAGCAGGTAGGGTGCTTGCCTTGCAGGCAGCTGACCCAGGTTAGACCCCTGGCAACCTATTGCTGTGCCTCCAGCGGTGATCCCTGAGCACAGAATAAGGGCCAAGTTCTGAGCAGCAATGAGGATGGCTCCAAAAACCAAAACAGCGAGTGAATACAACAGTTATTACAGTGAATAACACACAAGTTATTACAGGAACAATAAACAGGATGGGGAGCAGAGGTAATAAAACGTATAAATAAGGGGCCGGAGCAATAGCACAGTGATAAGGCATTTGCCTCGTCTGTGGACAACCGGGACTGAAGCAGGTTCAATCCCTGGCATCCCTAAAGAATAAACAAATGAATGAAATTCAGGAGACTTGCACACATTGAGGTGGAATAGGAAAAGCAGGGTGAGGAAAGGAGCAGTGAGCTCACAGCCTGCACCTTCTCTTTCCCTGTTTTCACTGAGTGTGGCATGTTCTTCCTCTCATGGGGCAGGGGGTGGGCAGGGCTCAGCTGCACCTCCTCAGTTCTACACAGTCAGTGTTTGTATTTGTATTTAGCTGAAATGACACATTTTAGGGATTACTTCCACTGAAGCCAAATGGTTTAGTGGGAAAGGACTCTGGCATAAAGACAGACAGAACTGATCCGCATTGATCTGCTGTCCTTTCTACTGCAAATACACAACTGCTTAATCCCTATGGCCACCCATGGAAGAAGATAGAGGCTCAGAGAGGAGTCACAAGAGAACACAAGATCAGATGGAAACAGGCTCCCCTTAGTCTGATTCCAAGTGTGTTTGATTTGAGGTTTGGCAGTGGAGTGGGTGAGTTCATATAAGAGAGTTTTTAGATTTTTTTTATAATTCTTGTTACTATCACTTATTACTATGTTGCTGGTGGTTTGTTTTTTTTTTTTGTTTGTTTGTTTGTTTGTTTGTTTTTTTGAGTGCAGGGTCCAAGCAAAGGATGTTGAAAGCATGGTGAGACCTGGATCAGAGATTTGTGCAAAGGGTGAGCAAAGAGAATACTCAGTGTGCTAAGGCCATTTTCCCCAGATATAAATCAGGCCCAATTTCTCAACACCTGAGTCAAAGGTGCTTACTCTCTGACCAGCAGATTCTTGGCAAACAGAAAGGAAGACAATGTGGCGAGGCAAAGTTTAAAGGGACATTTATTACAAATGGCACAAACGGGAAAGAACAAGATCTGAGGCTGTTCTTCATACAGTCCCAATTTACAGGTAGTCAGCCTAAATATGATTGCCTTGTTCTCAAATAGCATACAGAAATGAGGTCTCATGGAGGAAAGCTTGGGGTTCAGTTCATGAGGAAGATGTCTATAAAAGTCACTTCATTTCAGTGAGGGACATCAAGCCCCTGGAATGTGTCTCCTGGGAGACTCTGGGGTGACCCAGGCATGCCTGTGAGAAAGTCGGGCTTCAAACTCAGGCCCACAGGGCAATGAAGGCCATGAAGGCAAAACCAGCAGCCACACAGCCCCATTTGGCCAGAAGATTCCCAGGACCAGCCAATTCCTGGGGCAGAATTTCGAGGAAGGTAACATAAAGGAAGCTGCCAGCTGCTAACCCCTCTAGCACTGCCTGTGTTAAACCTTGCCCCCCTTCAGAGTCCCCTTGAGCCACAGCCATACCTACTGCTAGGCCCAGGGGGGACATGAGTGCTAATGACACAATGGAGACCATGGCCCACCGGGACCTGGTTCCTATCTGCACCAGGCGCAGGCCAATGCCAAACACCACCAGTCCCTTGTGAGCCAGGACAGCCAAGCAAAGCTGCACTGTCATTGCTATGGTTGGCTGGAGCCCCACAGCCAGCCCTTCAAACACTGAGTGAAAGGAGAGGGAGAGCAGGAGGATCAGGGCCCTCAGGGGATCTTGGGAGTGGGTGGGCTTAGGTCCATGGCTGTGGATTTGCAGGTCACGAGTTTCCTCACTTTCCTTTTCCTGCTGTGTGGATTCTCCAGCTGTTCCAGGACAATACTGCAATGCCAGTGTTTCCAAAAGGAAGACTAAGAAGAAGCCCAGGCTAATGATGAGCTCTCCATAGGGGTACTCCACCTAGGAACACAAAGAGGGACTGTGAGTGGGAAAGGAAGGGACCAAAGTGCTTTGGATGGACATGCATTGGGCAACTGAAGAGAATAGGAAACTGACAGGACATAGAAATGGGACTGGAATGCAATAGCTAGAGAAGATATTCTAAAGGCTCTTGTCAGTTCAGGTAGAAAGTGGGAAACCATGGGAAGCAGGCCAAGTATTCAGGGAAGAATAAAAGTGAGTTTTGTTCTGGGGTTTTGTAAACCCAGGCATTGCATTGACTCTTTCTTTGCTGGGGAGCAACGGGGCCCCTGGGTTCTTCATCTCCTTCCCTCTGAGAGATTGAGAAGCAGTGTAGTTCTGCTGAAACTCCTGGTGGTGCAGGTGGGAGATACTCACAAGTGAAGAATCATCAGCCTCTGAATTTCCCTCGCCTGCTGAACTGTTCTGAGGAGAAAGAAGAAATTAGAGATGTCCTGGCAATTCTCAGCTTCCTCCTCTTGTATTCTAGCATCATTGCTCTCTTTAAACCTCATGCTGACCTGCTTTCATAATCCCACAGTACAAAATCTTCTCTCTTGTTCCACCCATATTCTTGGCTCCATTGCTTCTACCTTCTTCCTTTGCTTCTGCCCTTTTTTAGCCTCTCTGCACTGAGGCTCAGAAGTTCCCCTATTTACCTGCATTAGTAATTTTTGGATCTCAGACTCAATTCCTTCCAGGGCTTCGGCGGTCATGTGCATAAATCCTGCTCCCAGAAACACCCCAGCAGAAATGCAGCCCAAGAGGCTGAGGATCCGTCGGTGGTAACCTAAACCAAAGAAATCCAGCAGGCAATGAGGATATAGTCAAGAGCGCTTCTATGGTTTGATCTGGGCTTTGTCCCAAAAGAAACAGAGAGCACACAATAATGCAAGTCACACAGTGAGGTTTATTAGTCTAGCATGCTGGGGTTCTCAGTGCAGTGGGTTTTAATGCCGACCCTGTATGTTGGGCATTCAAACTTATGACAGATAACTAACTCCCTTAAGCAAGCCTGAGTACAGAAACCAAAGCCATGTTATTTCTAATATTATTTCTATGTGCCATAAATAGCAAAAATACTGAATATGCTAAGAGGAGAGAAAGAGAAAATCCTCAAATTTACAGAACACACAGAACATTCTTGAAATTATTTGACTAATGTCAAAGGGACTTTACACAGTACCATTTTCTGTATTTTATCGATCCAATTTTCTTGTTTTTCTTTTTTTTTCCTTCCTTCCTTCCTTTTTTTTTTTTTTTTTTTGGTTTTTGGGCCACACCCAGCAGCCTTCAGAGGTTACTCCTGGATCTGAGCTCAGACATCACTCCTGGCAGGCTCAGGGGACCATATGGGATGCCGGGATTTGAATCACCTTTCTTCTGCATGCAAGACAAACAATCTACCTCCGTGCTATCTCTCCAGCCCTCAGATCCAATTTTCTTAATCCAAGACCATACTCATGAAGCTCCTGTGGTTCATTTTCCTGACCTCAGTTTATGGGCTTACATAGAAGGCATTCCGATACCAGCACTCCACATCACATAGATTATACGACTAATATGTAAAATGTATTATACATGTGTAGGAATACATATTAATTATTAGTCCTGGATGGAGGTGGATAATGGTAAAATGGAGATGGATGGGCCTTTCCCTGCTGGCCCATGCCACGAGTCCGCAACCCCTTCGTGCCAAGTGTCTGCAATCTCTCCCTGCTGACAGATCTGCATGTTCAGGGTGGTGGCAAGGAAATGATCCACAAGCAGTCAGGTTTCAGGAGACATGAAGCTGTATTAATAGGCCCTAGCCTGCTAGGCTAACCTTTTAAGCAGCCTATTTCAGCTGCCCTTCATCTCTAACCTGTCTCTTCTACCCCACCATCCTGCTTCTTTATCTGCTCCATTTCTTGAATCCCTCTCTGCCCCTAAGGCAACCCCTTTATTAGCAATCGCAGACCCCTCCCAGAAGTGGGCAGCTTTGCCACTCCAGGTGAGATTAGCATTTTGCCCTGGGAAGGGGTGACACTGCCCCCTTCCTTGAATAATTAATGAGGAAAGGTAAGCTTTTGTTTTCTTGACTTCTACCAGCCAAAGGTGGGAAATCTAATATTCCAATAGCAACAAAGTTTAAAGTGTAAAATTAAAATATCAGCCTTTTCCATAAACACAACTTTTCTGCAAAATTCACCTGTAGCTTGAAATTTTCTTAATGCTTATTTAACCAAGCATTTTTTCCTGGAACTTCCTTGTTCCTATTCATTAGCCTTTTCCTAAACTAAATTACAAGAACATTTATACAGAATTTACATTTTGAAAGCAGGCTACTACCTTAAAATACACATAAAACATTATGCAATTGGAAACATTAGTTATGGAAAACTATAAACATTTAAACCAGCAGGAAAATGACTGACTCAACTAGGATAGAGATAAGCTGAAACAGTTAAAATACAGGAGGTTAGTTGGGCTTCGCTGTTTTCTCCCATTTTTTTTTTATTCCATTACCAATTTGTCCAAATGTGAATAAACTGTGGGCTTCTCCCAGGCCACGTGGGCTTAGCACATGGCTTTAGTTCCATGGAATCCCAGGCAGAGCAGGCATTCCACTTGCCTGGTCCAGAACTTCTCCACAGCTGCTGCCTGTCAGTCAGCTCTCAGTCCTGCCTGGCCACTGCACCCCGTTTGCTTGCTAGCAGGAAGGGAGCAGTCCAGTGCTTCTCGCTGTTCACCACCACTGCCGATGTTCAGGCAGCTCTCCATCACTGCAGCCATGGGAAGTTTAAAGCACAGTTGTCTAAACTGAAAGTCTATTAATTCCAAAGGCTGAAATCCTGTTGGGAGCTGAAGGTCGTCATTAAAAATTAAGGGACTTTATTGATGAAGCCATTTCTTACTGGTCCTTTTCCAATTAGTGGTTTCCATAAGTCTTGAGGAGGCCGAAGTTCTTGGAAAAAAGAACTTTTTGCAGAAAAGTCTCAATCCTGGGCCTCAGAAGGTGGTTCTCCAAATTTTCAACTCCCTTTCTTCACTGACCTTTCTGCCCCCAGAAGGGTACTCCGCCATGTTTAGAAAGTGCGCCATGTGTCCTGTTCTTTTGGGCTCACTCCAGCGGAAAAGAGCCAAAATCAAACACAAGAACAAGAATCTCACCATCATCGCTGTCTTCTCTGGTTCAGGGTTCAAATTAACGTCTGGGTGCCAAAATGTAGAAATTCATATTAATTATAGAATCCTGGATGGTTGAGGATGGTGGTGAGATGGGTGGTGAGAGGCCTTTCTCTGCTGGTCCAGGCCATGCACCTGAAACCCCTTCCTGCCAGCGGCCTTTATGTTTAGGGTGGTAGCGAGGAAATGATCCACAGGCAGTCAGGTTTCAGGAGACATGAAGCTTTATTAATAATAGACCCTGGCCTGCTAGGCTAACCTTTTAAGCAGCTTATTTATTTCAGTCACCCTGTATCTCCAACCTATCTCTTCTAACCCCCCATCCTGCTTCTTCTCCTGCTCCATCTCCCTGAATCCCTCTCTGCCTCTAAGGAAACTCCTTTATTAGCAAACACAGACCCCTCCCAGAAGTGAGCGGGTTTGTCTCTCCAGGTGAGATTAGCATTTTGCCATGGGAGGGGGTGGCATACATGTAATTAGAGCAGAGATTAGTTTTGAATACCAAGAAGAATTCCTGCTATTTTAGGCAGACTTTAGACTTTAAAATGCCTAAAATCACTAAAATGCCAACTATCACTAACCAACCACTAATACTTCAAAAACCATTAAACTGATCTCCAATGAACTTTCTTAAACTCATGCTTATCCTTTTCAAAAACTTTATATTTAGGAGTTCATAGCACCTTATCATTACACTATTCTTTTCCAGTAAATATAAGATTCTTTGGCATGACTTTAGAGCAGTGGTGGGCAACCTTTTTTTTTTCAACTGAGCCAAATCTCGCCAAAACCACGATTGAAATTTATTTTGAGAGTCACATTTTAAAAACTGAAAATACATAGGATGGTACACTGTTTTTAGTTTCAATAAGTTTTTATTGAGACTATTCTGCATGAAAGTATTCACATAGGTCAAGAGGATACAAATAACACAACTAATAAAACAAAAATTTTAGAACGATTTTATCGATAACGTTAAATTCTGTAAAATTTGCCTTGCAATGTAGAGAAAATTACATCCTGACAATGACTGACAAAGTCCAAACACTAATGTGAACATTGGCCTTGCATTTCCTTGAATAGTTTGAGTAAGTCAGGTTTGTATGTTGTTGTTTTGAATTTTAGGCATGATTCCAGGCTCTCATCGATGAGACGATTTCGCAATTTCTCTTGATAAGATTCATGCTTGAAAATGATTGTTCACATAAAAATGTAGACCCGAACAAAGAAAGAACAGCAAATTCTACCTTTTTTAGTTGATTATATAAGTCAGGAATACTATTCCAGGTGTTAAAAATCAACATATCTTCCTTCTCCAGGTCTTTCAAAGCAGACCACTTGTGCTGTGAACTAAGTTCACATTTGTGTTTCTCCAATCTTTCTAAATTAGCACAAAGATGTTCAAATTTCGAGCTTTACAGTTCTTTGTTTTTTAAATCCAGCAATTGCATTTCAAAGTTGCCAATGTCGATATTAAAGGGAGAATTGAGTACACAGAGGCAGACAGACCAAGCCATTGCTACACCTACCAGATGACACGCCGCTGGTTTAGGAGGCGTTGTCTTCTGAGGGCAGCAGACAGAGAGAGGATGCTGCCTCAACGCAGAGGTGCCACACAGAAAGTCACACTCTCCCATAACACATGACCCGACTGGAGCTGTGTGGAGCCAGCTGCTGGAGCTGCACACAGGGTGTGCACTGACAGAGGCTAGGAGCAGAGTCCTGACTCCTGGAGCGGCCGCCTGGCACACAGAAGAGCCACATTAAAAAGTGTGTAAAGAGCCACATGCGGCTGGTGAGCTGTGGCTTACTGACCACTGGTTTAGAATATCTAAGCTCCTTTTCCAAGAAATTCTTTATAAAAAAAATTAGATCATTTCTAATTCAGAGACACACTAATAATAAAGATCCAGTTAGACTATACAGTTTCTTTCCTTAGTTCACATACTTCAAACCTTCTGTATATCTCTTTATAACTTTCCTTTAACCAACTAGTTACATTCCCAGAGTTCCTTCCTTTTCACATATCTACATTCCTTTTTCTAACCTTCCTCAACATTCACAAATCCATTATCTTTTTGCATAAACCCCTTCTTTTTCATTCTCCAAGAGCATTTTATCAAAGGATATAACTTACCTCATTTAAAAAGAACATTTGCGATTTTCCTACAGTAAATAGCTATAAGAATTTCTTAAATTTCCAATTATCAAACACAAAATGTAAATATAACTATTAAAGGTGATCAAAACTGACTCAAGAAATAAACAAATGTCCCTACTAATAAATATTTCTTTTTAATTCATTTAAGTCATATTTGAAAAGAAAAACTTCTAGTTAACACATTAAACCCAAATCAATAAATTCAGAAGCTATGGTCTCTTAATGTAAGGGGGTCATTTCTGCACTCACAATATAGATAAGAGGCTTTAATCTGAAAACACTTCTAAACAAGTACCTATATATTCGAGTATAAGCTAATTTTTGGCACAAAATTTGTGCTGAAAACCCGAACTCAGTTTATACTAGGGTCATATAGGTTATTAAATGCACAGTCTCCAGTTGACTTCTGCCCTCTGCTGGAGCGGGCAGTTTTTCAGCTCAGTTCACAAGTCATGGCTGAGCTGAAGAGGTAGGTGGCTAAACTGAACAGTATGATACTGAACTATTTAACCCACAATATTCAATGGCACATTTAATTAAGTGAAAAACCCATTTAAGGTAGTAAAGTCATGTAGGTAAATGTTTATAAGTCCTGAATCTTTATAATCAGGGGTTTTGGAATATAAGAATTCAGGATTTTTAACCATTTATTTACAATGCTTTACTATCAAATGGTTTATTCACTTTATTAAAGTTGCCATTGAATACTATGAGTTAATGTGGTATATTAATGGTATACAATATATCAAACAATCATGTATTGTAAATGTAATCATGTATTTATTTACTTATTTATTTACTGATTCCTCAACTATTGTAACTATTTGGGGTATATATTTTTATTTTTGAAATTTACCAGTGGCTGCTGCATTTTCCACCTAAGCTTATACTCGAGTCACTACGTTTTCCCATTATTTTAGAGCAGGGGTCTCAAACTCGCGGCCTTCCGTACAACATTTTGTGGCCCACAGCCGGCCTTCAAATATTGCAGTATTCACGATTATTCGCTTACCGAATAATCGCAATAAAAATCGCTTTAGTAAGAAAAAAATCGCATTCAACATTCGCATACCCCGAGCAGTTCCCTTCAGGGTATGCAAATGTTTTTTTTTTGTTTTTTTTTGTTGTTTTTTTTTTTTGTGGTTTTTGGGTCACACCCGGCAGTGCTCAGGGATTATTCCTGGCTCCAGGCTCAGAAATTGTTCCTGGCAGGCACGGGGACTATATGGGATGCTGGGATTCGAACCGATGACTTCCTGCATGAAAGGCAAACGCCTTACCTCCATGCTATCTCTCCAGCCCCGTATGCAAATGTTTAATGCGATGTTTTGCGACTTTTTTTCTTACTTATGCGATTTTTATTGCGAATATTTGGTAAGCGAATAATCATGAATACTTTGCACCTAGCGCAGACGTCATTTCTGCTGCTCCTGCCCGCTGTCCCTTTATTTTTGTGAAATCCCTTATGCGGCCCTGCCTCACCCCCAACTTTGCCTCCTGCGGCCCCCAGGTAAATTGAGTTTGAAAACCCTGTTTTAGAGTAAATTTGTGGGGTGGGCTTATACTCGGGTCGGCTTATACTCATATTATATATGGTAATAGTTAAATTTAAGGTTTGCTAACAAGCTTTCTAATGTAGTTCCCCACAAAACAACCCTGTAGGTGTCCCTTTTATCTATAAAAATCCAAGTGCCGAATTTTATTACAGGGTCCATAATATTAAAAAAAATAGGAAATACCAATTTACCTAGACTTTACATGATTAATTACTCAATTTGAGCAAATAAGAAATAATTACAAGGGCCAGCCAGAATAATATTATTGAAGAAAATCAGACCACACACAAATATTGTATATGGGGACCCACGTCTTCTGGCAGACGTGAGACAACTTTACTCTTCTATTTTGGTAGTATACATAGTAAACACAGTCTTAGGTATGAAAGGAATTTCCACATTGATGAAAGCCGGGAGTTATAGAAAAACAGAAACAGTACAGGTGAAAAGAATCTTACTAAGTAGTCCTGGGCTAGGAAGGAGGTATTAGCATAATAAAGAGAAGGGGGGTGCATCTAGAAAAGAGGATCTGTAACAAAAGATAAAGAACTTGTTTGCTGCAATTTGGGGGTTGGCCTAATGGCAGCTGACAGTTAAGGGTAGAAATGTTTACTACTTAGAAGCTAAAACCAGAAAGGTAGGTTTTGCAAGTAGCTGGCAGACTTGCTTTCCAGATGTAAATTTTTGGCCAGAGGGAAAATTTATCTTAATAATCTTTGGTGCTGCATTTCGCTAAGCAAAAAAGTTTGAGTCCATATTTCAGCCTGTGATTTTACAAGGGAGAGATATGCCAGATAATATGAAAGAAATGTAATGTCACTACCATGACATGAATTTCAGAAATATTGCCAGTAATCTACGTAGAGGGTATAACTAACATCCACAAACGAGCCTGCTTGGACAAATATTTCTTGAGGAATTAACAGCTCTCCACTCCAGGAAAATCTGTAGATATATCTGGTGGGTCTGCTGAATTGCCCTTAAATGGAGGTTCCTTATGCATGGCATGGCATTACACCCCCACTTTTTTTTTTGGTATAATGGCTCCCTTGCTGTCCAATAGGGGTGGAGAAAGAAACAGCACCAAATATTAATAATTATCAATCTGATCTTAGCAAAGTAGAAGCTGTAATTTATATAAAAATTAATAATTATTCATCTGATCCTAGCAAAGTAGCAACATAGAAGCAGTAATTTATATAAAAATTAATAATTGTCAATCTGATCCTAGCAAAGTAGCAACGTAGAAGCTGTAATTTATATAAAAATAAATAATTGTCAATCTGATCCTAGCAAAGTAGCAACGTAGAAGCTGTAATTTATATAAAATTAGTAATTGTCAATCTGATCTTAGCAAAGTAGCAAAGTAGAAGCTGTAATTTACATAAATTTATATATGAATAATTTATATTGTGTATATTTATAATATATATAAATTTACATAATTTAGCTAAATTGGTCAAAATAGTATGAAGACTAGGATATCAGTTATTATCTATCTTATGAGGACCTAAAAATAGGCTGGTTACTTTAATATAATAAAGACGGAAAATCTATCCTTACACTGAGGAGTTAATACAAATAGTAAAAAACAATTTTTATGCAAGGAAATTATAAAGAGCAAAATTAATGGAGCAATACTAACATTTTCTGCTCTTGCCATAGAATAGAAAATTTAAAGTTAGATTAGAGTAGAAAAATTAGACAATAGAAAACAATAAAATATATAAACAAATTTTGATAGGGATATTAGAAGGCTGATAGCTGATCTGCTGAATATACCAATTTGAATTTGAATATACCAATAAATTTGAATATACCAATAAATGTAGATAAGACAGTAAATCTACATTAGTAGCCGCTCTTAAACAAAATAGGCTTAACAAGAAACATTTATACATAAGAGTAAAAAGCAATATTTCTTGTTTAAGTGTCTTTCCGTTTCAGTCATTTGATTTCAGCTGCGGGTCTGACATCATGTTTCCAGGCAGTTTCCAGCAGTTAGCTGTCAGCAGGAGTTTCAAGGATGTCTGCATTATGGTCTCTCTGTGGTTGTTACAGCATGGGGGTTGAGCAGCTGAATCTGCAGGGGGATCCTTTCTCTGTCAGTCCTGGCACCAAGGCAAGGCGATTCCTGCATTTTCTTTCTGCAAAACTGCAACTCAGCTAGGTGTTAATGTATATAATATTGTTGCTTACTCTTTACTGGGCCCCAGAGAAAATGTCTCTAGACCTATATTCAATTATCATAGCTAAATTATTTTAGGGGAGCTACAGGCTTTCCTTTTAGATTTATATTCTATAGGTTCTATTATCTTAGAAATATTACAAAGGGAGTGTGGAAAAGAAAAGAGTCCATCCTCTGTCTATAGGGTGGTAAAGGGCTGTAGTTTCTACCTACAAGAGAAAGATGAAATTTTAATGCTATCTTGACTCCAAATGATACAATTGACTGGTTTGATTCTGCAGATTTAATTTGCAAAAAAGATCAGATTAATTAAATAGTGAATTCACTTGAGCAGATCAGGCCCCAATGCTACAAGTGGTCCTCTCTTTTGGGGAGGACAGCATTTTCTCTGAAATGATAACACAGAAATTAAGTCAAAGCATCATAGCATTATTTCAAACTTATTATGAAGCAAGGTAAATTTCTTATAGTCATAATATTTAAATGTATTTTATATACAAGTAGTTAATAAAGTAGTGGTAGGTGTAGTTATTTTTGAGACTAAAATTTTGCCATAATTGCAAGTTAAATTGAATTTAGTTATACAACAGATTATAAAATAATTATTCTATACTTAAAAATAATTTTTATTGTTAAGAAAATCACATAATTGACATAACTGATCATATGATATATATTTTAAAATAAAGGAGAGCAAATTTATTGAAAAAAATAATTGAAAGAAAATAGGGAGGAAAAATTTTTAAAAAATGGTATATTAAGTAGCAAGTAATACTTGTGAAAATTATTAATGTAGAAGATTATACTTGTTACCTGGCATTCTTGTGAAGACACACTGCCAGTCTTACTTAGAAAAAGCTTTTGATGCTATAAAGGGGTTGGTGTGCAGGGAGAATATATAGCTCAGTTAACTTTACTGTCATTTCCTCACTTTAATTTCAGGGTAAGATTTCCTGGTAAGGTTCAAATCAGATTAGTGATTGCATTTAAGATATCCCTTACCTTTGACCAGTCTGTTACAATCAGTAACTTCCACATACTCAAGAGGTCTGGGATTTAAGTTAAATCCTCTAAAAGATGAAATGCATATAATTCAGTAAAGTACAGAAAGTTAGTTGCTCTTCACATCTTAACTTTCAATTTTATTTCCAGATAGCTGAATAATTTTACGTATGTTTTTAGCATAAATTTAGTAAGATTGGAGAAATCTCCACTTGGGACACCCATTGATGACTGTAGAGTGCCTTAGTTGGCTTAAATTTCACTGTCTGCATGAGTATTAATCCTCCCTGCAGAGAGCTTCCTGTCTGCATATATGCAAACTAATATAGCCATTAGTATCACAATACTTAAAAACATACTGGAGATGCCAAGAAAAGAGGCAAAAACTTGTCATATTTACTGAACACACAGAGCAATCATTAAATTTTAAATTGCATTTTGATAATTTAAACAATAAATCAGTTTGATCATGCAATATCATAAATCCACTATTTTTATTAGTTGCACACCTATCTAATTTTTTATTACTATATGATGTTGATTACCAAGGTTACCATATATGATAACAATTTATCTTAAATAA
Source organism: Suncus etruscus (assembly GCF_024139225.1). Classification (NCBI taxonomy): domain Eukaryota; kingdom Metazoa; phylum Chordata; class Mammalia; order Eulipotyphla; family Soricidae; genus Suncus; species Suncus etruscus. The sequence continues at coordinate 68,608,842 of NC_064849.1, read as the reverse complement.
AGAATGTAAATTCACTCTGCTGATTTTATGTGCCAAATGCAGCCTGTGAGAATGAGAATGGTTTTTTAAATTAAATAGTAACTATGGCTGAAAATAATTTTGCACTAATTGACTAATTATCAATGGCCTGATTAATTAGATTTAATGCCATTTAACTTCAAGAATTAAAGTCTATAGAGTTTGGGGACAGGTCCCCTTTAACCCAGTAAAGTACTCAAATCTTTTAAGGCTTCCTTTGAAAGTGGAATACACCCCAAAGTTTTTTGACAAGTTTGAGTCAGCACTGCTTGCTGCTAGATTAAAACCAGTGCTGACAGGGGGTCATGCCAGGTTATTAAGTTAGTATTTAAAACTTAGCATTAAGGCACAAAGGAGAAAATTATGAAAACTTATTTTTTTAATGAAATGCTGAGAAATCACTCCTTGCAGCTTGGGGAACCATATGGGATACCTGGGATTGAACCTGGGTTGTCCATTTACAACTGTCACTCTGGACACTAAATAAAGTTCTTAAATTTTTTCATAATTCTAGTTTATAAAATATGTAATACAGTCAGTAAATATTTATTCAGTTCTAAGACTTCTCAGGAGCTGTTTCAATTGAGGTGGCCAGAATTCAAGATTCTGGCCAGGTATTATTATGTTAAGTGCTCTTCTGAGGAGCTGGCCTTAGAAATTCAGGAGCAATTTCTGAGAGCAGAGCCAGAAGTAACCCCTGAGCACTGCTGGGTGTGGCGAAGGAAGGAAGGAAGGAAGGAAGGAAGGAAGGAAGGAAGGAAGGAAGGAAGGAAGGAAGGAAGGAAGGAAGGAAGGAAGGAAGGAAGGAGGGAGGGAGGGAGGGAGGGAGGGAGGGAGGGAGGGAGGGAGGGAGGGAGGGAGGGAGGGAGGAAGGAAGGAGGAAGGAAGGAAGGAAGGAAGGAAGGAAGGAAGGAAGGAAGGAAGGAAGGAAGGAAGGAAGGAAGGAAGGAAGGATAGAAGAAAGGAAGGAAGGAGAAAAAGAGAAAGAAAAGAAAGAAAGAAAGAAAGAAAGAAAGAAAGAAAGAAAGAAAGAAAGAAAGAAAGAAAGAAAGAAAGAAAGAAAGAGAGAGAGAGAGAGAGAAAGAAAGAAAGAAAGAAAGAAAGAAAGAAAGAAAGAAAGAAAGAAAGAACATTTTAAGAGACCATATATTTTTTTCTTTCTCCAACCAATTTTCTTTCTTTCTTTCTTTCTTTCTTTCTTTCTTTCTTTCTTTCTTTCTTTCTTTCTTTCTTTCTTTCTTTCTTTCTTTCTCTCTCTCACTCTCTCTCTCTCTTTCTTTCTTTCTTTCTTTCTTTCTTTCTTTCTTTCTTTCTTTCTTTCTTTCTTTCTTTCTTTCTTTTTTTTGTTTTTTGGGCCACTCCCAGCGGTGCTCAGGGGTTACTCCTGGCTATCTGCTCAGAAATCACTCCTGGCTGGCACGGGGGACCATATGGGACTCCAGGATTCGAACCAACCACCTTAGGTTCTGGATCAGGTGCTTGCAAGGCAAACACTGCTGTGCTATCTCTCCAGCCCTCCAGCCAATTTTCTAAGCTAAAAAAAAAAAAAAAAAAAAAAAAAAAAAAAAAAAAAAAAAAAAAAACACAGACAAAAAGCAGCCAGATTGGTAGCTTCCATGCTTTTTTGATTCTGATTTCTTCATCTCTTTTTTGAAGATACCTTCAATTCGCCTTGCTCTACCCTCCTCAATTAAGCATGGCAGGAAAGCAGTTGAGCTCGGTCTCAATGTCCAGACTTTCTCCAGAACAAATTTAGGTCTTGATGACCACTGAGAGAAGTCCAGTGACCCTCCCCTGCCTCTCTGCCCTGTCTCTAGTCAAGTTACACAAAGACACACAGGGCCAGCACAACACACAATTTCTGCTAAATTCAAAACAAATTCCACCAACCCTAAGGGAAGTGTCATTCTCCCTAGAATTCCTCTCCATGTTCTGACCAGAAAGACAAAGAAAACTCAGACTGATAGACATAAAGACAAAGGCAGAGTGATGGAACTCTCAGTGGGAGTTAAACTCATGTTTAAAGCCCATGTTGCACCCAAATCCACATATCACTCCCAGCTCCAAACACAAGCTCCAGACACAAGGACAGACACTGGAACTCCTGGTGGGACTTGAACCCACAAGGTACCCTGGTGAGACTTGAAACCATATAGCACCCCCAGCACCTGATACAAAGAAGGACACTACACCAACAACAAAACAAATTTTCACAGGACTTTCTAGCACCCACCAGCAGGTCCACACCAACACTCTCACAGGGCAACACCGCTCTCATTCACACCACCAAATTCAGAAGGATCCTTACCAAAACCAAACATTGCACCAGGATCCCCAGCATGCTGGATTAATAAACCTCACTGTGTGACTTGCATTACTGTGTGCTCTGTTTCTTTTGGGACAAAGCCAAGCTCGTATCCAACCACAGCAGATAACATCAGCCTCCTCAGTTGGATGGTGAATGTCAGAATAATGTACCAGGACAGGGACAGAATCAGTGAGTTATGAGGACCCAGAGGTTGTACAGCTCTACCTGTGGCTGCATCAATCTTGAACCATTTTATGTAGATGGGCACGAGGCCACAGACCAGAGTGACTGCCAGAAGGCCAATCATGCAGCCAAGTTTTACGCCTAGAAGAGCTTCCATTTGAGGTACAGGATAAGCAGGGTCTTCAGAATGCCAAATGCTGCTCCAGTTGTAGCTGGGCCGAGGTCGTGAGAGTTGATGAGTCTCTTTCTGGGTTTCAGACCATTGGGATCTTCTCCGTGTTTGACTGCCTCTCTGCAGCATTACATAGATGACTGGGGCCTGGACACTGCCTTGAGGCCCCTCCCCTAGCACAAGACTTCCTGATTTTGGAAACCAGAAACTCCATCCTGTCAGGCACAGCTGTTTCTCTGTCTTCACCTCCTCTTCAATGTCATGAGTAATTCAAGGACTGTGGGGTGTGTTAGTTCATCACTGGAACTGGTCTCATCCAGTGAGGCAGCACTGAAGCACTCCTCAGCTGTTTCATGTTGGGACCCTCTGGACCAGCCTTAGCTAGAATATTTGATCTAAGACTTCCATACCTTCACCTCTCACCTCAATGCTGTTAGGTTGCTCTGCTGATACCTGAACCAGCACCCTTTGGGATGGGATTTGGGGTCACCTGAGAGAAAGATGTGGCTGAGAGGATGTACAGCCACCAATATAAAATTGTGTAGGGGGAAACTTCCATTACTGAAACCTCAGAAAATTAGCTCAGGCATGGATATGTGCTGTGGGGAATTTCAAGTATTAAGATACTGTTATTGTCAAAACTTATGAAGGTACCAAGTCTGACATTTGTTGTGGAAAAGAAACTAAGTGTTAAAGACAAAAATGTGTGATAATTCTAAAACTACTCAGTGTAAGGGAAAACAGAGATACATTAAACTGAAATGCTGGGCTCTTTGTTCTCTCTGACATGTACATGTGACATGCTGCCCATGTCCAAACTTGAAAGGGGAAGCAGCCTACGAAAGCTGCCCCTCACCCCCCTACACTTACCAAGTGCCTGCATTGGAACCCAACTACAATCATATTTATAATCAAGGTGTTTAAATAAAGATATTAATTTTAAAAAGAACAAATCAAAAAAGAATCTACAATACAGGAAAAAAAAGTTCACATCTCACTCCCCCTGCACTTATGAGGAGACAGGATGTGGAATGTCAAAGGCTGATATAAAGCAGGCTGACAGGCATAGAATGTGTCTGTCAGTTGACCATTAAACTTCAGAAATGTGTTTGTTCAACCTTTATCTAGCAATACATCTGGTTAGCCATTGTACTAAGGAATTTCCCTATGTTTGCTGTATGCGTCAAATGATGACCTATCCCCCCATTCCTTGATCTATATAAAGCCAAGTGTTTCCTTAAAGTTGGGACTGAACAGTCCAGTTAAGATATATGGGTAGATGAAAACTTTAGTACCTGTGTGGTATTCAGTTTTTAGTTACATGCATTAAGCGAACTTTTGGGAATTGATGAATCTTGAGGAAGAATGGGGTACCTGAGGGTTATGTAGAAGAGGCTTGGAAGAAACAGGTTTCCTTAGAGAAGTGCCCCACATAAAAACTGAACTTTTCCATAAGTAGGGGCACTCTCCCAGATTACCAAAGAAGGGTGGAAGAACAAGCTACCACCCTAGCATGTAGATTATTTTGAATTGATGGCAAAGGAGGTGATGGCATCCTAGGAGAAATTTTTCCTCCTGTTAATTACTATAGAATTTAGGTAGCAGGTTTTGTCTATAAAACTTATTTTCAGGAATGAATTTTTTCATATGTGTGTGTGGTTTTAGTCATACTAGGTGATGCTTGAGGGGAAGTTATTCCTGAATTTGTGCTCAGAAGTTACTTCTCAGGCAATGCTTGGGGGACCTTATGAGATGTGGGCAGATCAAACCCAGGATGGCCAGATGCAAGATAAATACCCTACTGACTGTAGCTTATACCCTACTGACTTATAGCTGACAGGAAAAGCTCCCAATAAAAGTTCTTTTCATTGTTCTGTTAATTACCCAATACCATACCCTTTGAAGCCCAGAGCCCTGCTCATTCCTAGGTTCAAATAAACTTTTTACTATGACTGATCTTGAACTTTTTTAGGGGATTTCTTGTTATCTTATATATTCCTTATAATCTTAATTTTTCTTCTGCTAACTATGCTGCTTTAGACTATTCAAAAGAACCTTGAAGAGTAGAGGAAGATTTTCCCCTCCACACTTCATAGAAGTTCTGGTTTAGATAGCTGTATTCTCACAAGAAAGTAGAATTAAGATTTGTTTGGGACACAGAATAATATGAAAAAGCTGAGGGGCTTTGAATACTTGTCTTACAAGTGAGTGGTCAAGAGTTCAAATCTCCAGTGTCCCTCATGATACCTGTGGTAACCATTTCCAGTACACCATACTCAGGTATGTGGTGCATCATAATAAAGTACCAAAAAAAAAGGGCAGAATTCCTGGCATCTAAAACTACATGAGAACACTAAGGCTAAGGCCAGAGAGTGTGACTCTGATCAGACTGTGTACACACATAGCAACTAAAGAAATGCAAAACTAATAGGTAGAGCGATAGCAACAGTACAGTGAGTAGTGCATTTGCCTTCCATGGGGCCCACCCAGTTCAAATGCTGACATTCCATATGGTCCCCAAGCCTGATAGGAGTAATTTCTGAGTACAGAGCCAGCCAGGCATTTGTTACCTCTGAGCACCGTCAAATGCGGTCCAAACATAAAAAAGAAATTAAAAGCACTTAGCACACAAGACTGTGTGTGTGTGAACACCAAAACATGATTTCTGCTTCCTGATGAAGACCAAAACCTACAAATATGAAAGCCCCACAGCCAGGGTGTGTGAAAGTCCTGGTTATTAACAATTAGAATGAAAGGAACTGTACAAAAACCTGTATGGAAAGATGACACTAAAAATCCAAGGATTCTCTTTATTAAAGGATATACCAAATAATTCACCTCCACATTTTGTGGGGGGATCACACCAGGCAGCGCTCAGCTCAGGGGTTACTCCTGGCTCTGTGCTCAGAACTCTCCCATGGCAGGCTCATATGGGATGCTGGGATTCGAACCGCCATCCATCCTGTGTTGGTTGCATGCAAAGCAAACACTTTACCGCTGTGCTATTGCTCCAGCCCCACCTCCACATTTTTTTTTTTTTTTGCTTGTTTTGGTACCAAAGCTGGCAATACTTAGAGGTTATTCCTGGCTCTATACTCAGGAGTTCCCCTTGGTGGTGGTTCTGAGGACCATTTGGGATGCTGGGAATTGAAACTAAGATGGTCAGGTGCAAAGCAAGTGCCCTACCCACAGTGCTATTGCTCAAGCTCCTCACCTCTAGTTCTCTTAAGAATTGCAAAATCAAGAGAGATGGCTCAAAGGGCTAGAGTGAATGTTTTGCATGTGGGAGCCCGAGGTTTGATTTTTGGCACTGCATGATCTCCTAAGAATCACTGGAAGTGACCTCCTGAGCAATATGATGAAGAACTCCTGACAACCCTAGCACTTACGGTCTGATAAAAATCAACTGACCAACCAACAAGCAAGCAAACGAGATGAATCACAGACACATTTCCAATATTTGAAAGACTGTTATTATAAAATCTTCAACACAGATATATAGGGACACCAGCATTCTCAATCCTGGATACCAGGAAGCTTCACCCTTGGCTGAAATGACAGAAAAATACTTATTCTCCATACTTCCCATTTTTCAGGGGAATCTTGAGTAGAGGAAGTAGCAAGCTGAGTTGGTGTAACCACAGGTAACAGGTCTCCCCAGGAGCTGACATTAGCACGGTGGTACAAATCCCTAAGGAAAGGAAATGTCAGCTTGAGCTGTTCATTATTGTCACCTCAAACAGGTTGTGGCTACACACTCTGTACCTGCCATGCTTGTTGGCAGTAATCATGGCATTTTGCAAATGGCTATCTGGACAACACAGGTGATGGTGCACATGTCGTGGTCATTTCAGGACAGGCTGAGCCTTCTCTGGTTGACCATCGACAATTTTTCTTCCTTTGGGTTCTTGTTCTAATTAAGATAGAGAGGTCTGGAGGGATAATACAGTGGGCTGGTTGCTTACATTGCATATAGCCAACCCAGGTTTGATCTTTGGTATAATATATGGTCCCCTGAGCCTGCCAGGAGTAAGCTCAAGCATCACTGAGTATGGCCAGACCATCCCTCCCCCATCAAAAAGATAATGAGACTTTGAAGGGAAAAAAACGATGTAAGAAAAATATTTGAGATTCTCACTCCTCATGTCCTGTTCAAATTCAAAATCATGCTCCCTCAGGCCCTAAAATCTCTACATTCATTTCTGAATTCTCTATCACCTCCCAGGTCTGACTTTGTTCCTCCCACTTTCTCAGATTGCATTCTCTCTGCTTCAATTATTTCCAAGATACATAACCAGCTGAAGGGGATGGGATGATAAGCCTGGGCAAAGCTACAGGCCAGGGGCTTAGAGGCTGTCAGCTGGGGACAAGGAAGTTCATGGGAACACTGTAAACAAAGAAAAGACAGGATGTAAAAAAAATACATTGTAAAACTGAAAAAGCTAAGGGGCCTTGGGAAACAAAGCAGCAAAGGATCAAGAGCATAGGAAAAAACAGGGGCATTAATAAGAAGATGCTAGTAAGAGCTCCCAGGAATGGAGGGGCCTTAGCTTTACCTTCTCACCCTCATGTTCATGGTTTTATGTGCCCAGATAGGCATAAGTACTACACACTGGGGCCAAGACAAATCTAGGGCATGGATCTAAAGGACATTTTTCTTTTCCCTGAAATTAAAAATAAGATAAAAGCTGGGTCTAAGAAGATTTATTCTCATAACTCAATTCTGCATTCTGTAAATTGAGATATCCCTTAATATTTGATTCTGATGATCAATAACTATGTGCTTTGAGCTAAGCTGGCTTCATCACTAATGTTCCCAACAATGGACTTTCTTTTTGCAGTAGAAAAGCTGAAACTTGGCACACAGTATAGTGTTTTGTTTTGTTTTGTTTTGCCAGCAATCTCAACTCTCAGACAAATCTTATTCCAGGAGAATGAAATTCATGATTTCATGCTACTCTTACTATCCCAAAGAGATCAGGTTCTTGGTTCAGCAAAATGCTCTTGTTCAGAGTTGACAACTTATATTTTTTCTTTTTTCAAAAAAGAAAAGGCGGGGCCCGGAGAGATTGCACAGAGGTGTTTGCCTTGCAAGCAACTGATCCAGGACCAAAGGTGGTTGGTTCGAATCCCGGTGTCCCATATGGTCCCCCATGCCTGCCAGGAGCTATTTCTGAGCAGACAGCCAGGAGTAACCCCTGAGCACCGCCGGTGTGACCCAAAAACCAAAAACAAAACAAAAAAAAAAAAAGAAAAGGCAAAAATCTGTCTCTCTCAAAGCAATCAGTTTTTCTGCTGGTAGTGTGAAGCTGCCACAGACACACAATATCTATAGTGTAGAGTAGACAGAAATAGGATGAACTTGGTTCATAGGACCAATTTTGTTGACCACTGCCCTATAGCCTAATGACTATATGCTGGTATATGTCAACAATATGATAAACTTTCTCTAAATAATTTAAATTAAAAAATTAGATTGAAATTAGCTAAAAAGTTTTGTTTTAATTACAATTCTAATATTTTGCTAAAACTATGGAAAGTTGTTTTTGCTCTATGCATCTCATTTCCTTTAATTGTAAAGGTAGATTAACAATTCTTGTTACCTTTTAAAGCTGTTTAAATTATGCATAAAATAAAGCATAATGTCTTATCTTTATTAGTCAGCACATTTTAAAATATTTTAGTAATAATTGGACAAAAATTCTAGTATTAGAAGGGACTTTTGAGAGAATTCATCTATAATAGGCAATAAGAGATATAGCCTTACTTTATTATACTTCTTGTCACCAGTAATTAATTTTACTTGACATTTAGAGGAATAAAAGGTAATCTGGTTATTCTAGCTAAAAAAAAAAAGAGCAGACGGTAATAGCCATTAGGAAGTATGCTTTTCCTCATAGCTTCATTGTAAACTGTTAAGAAATACATTCCTTGGAATTTGCTCTTCTACTTCAATGATTTAGCCATGGGGAAACATCAAGTTGTCAAGTAATCTTCTCAAATCCTAAAATGGGTAGTTGTCATTTGCCCTAATATCCTTCTGAAGTCAAATTTCTCTTTTGGCTATGGTCCTACTAGTCCCTCTTACCTTAGTTCTTGCCAGTGGTAGGTAGTTTAACACAGAGCATTCAGCACTGCTCCACTAAGTCTCTTCTCAGTCAGAGCTGAGGCTGAGTGAGAACAAGGACTGGAAGTGAGAACCTAGGAAGAATAGACTCAGATCCAGTATCTGAATATAATGTCTACTCAGTTCTCTCCAACTTCCATGAGAAAGTTTTCAGAGCTCAAGAAAGGAACAAAACCACAAGAAAAACTCAGGTTATGTGAACAAAAATGACAACAATCACTAGCACCACCACCCTCAATCAGATACCCCACAGGGATAGAGTTCTATATTTAAAAGTATAGTAAAGGTTCTATAATAAAGGGAGATATAGTAGAGACAAAGGATTAAGGATCATATTCCCCCCCACTCTCCAAACTTAATATTGGGACATTCCCATTGTTCCTATAGGGAGGCCTCATCATTTGTGTTCAGTGGAGTAAAATTTTGTTTACAGAATTGTACCATCAACCAAGTACCGTGATGGATCCCAAGTCGGAGGCATACTAGGCAAGAGTCTTGGGTACTTGCTGTACCTAATAATCTATTTTGTCTTAGTATGGCAGCAGTCATAACTGTCCAGGCCAGAAGGCAAAGAAACTGTCATATTTCTTTGAAATAGTTCCAGTTATTTCTATTTTCTATTTCCAGGACACCTCGATTTGTCCTCCTTTCTAAAATCCTACCTGTCCTTTCCAGGAATTTCTTTTCAAATTCTGCAGTCCGTTGTTGCAACCTCCTCTGGCTCCACAAGAAGATGCCGGCTCCAGAGATAATTGGTCAGGGCTTGCACTTGCTTCTCCACGTTGGGCAGCGGGTCCTCTGGGGGCCGAAGAGGAAGATGGGGACGACTGGGGTGCAGCACAGGCCCCGTGCCTGCTTTTCCCAGGGCCTGCCTTCCCACCCCCGTTACTCACAGAGCAGCAGCATCTGTTCGGCCTGCGTCAGCGCTGGCGGCAGCTGCACACGTGGCAGGCACAGAAGGCCTGGGTGCTGGCGATGGGGCCTGGTGCCCAGAAAGTTCGACTCGTTGTCCACCTGGGATCGGCCCGGCACGAGGGCAGAGCGCGCCTGGGAGCGGGAGAGAGGCTGATCAACGCGCGGGAAGGTCTGGGGAGGCACAGGACTGTCTCCGGGCTCAGGGTTCCCAGGCCATTTCTCCCTGGGAAAGAAACTGTTAAAGGTAACCAAAGCTGGCCTGGACCCATATTGGGGTCGGAGTTGGAGATGCCCAAGCCCGTGGAGAGGTCCTAGGAATCGGGGATGCCCAGGGTCCGAGGCAAGCCCACCGCTCAGTTGAGGGAACACAAACCTTGGAGAATGCAATTACATGTAGGTTTACTTCAATCACAGCCACCTGACGCAGCAATAATTTCGTTCTGTACTGAGACCCTAAGCTACTCCTCACACAGGGTTTAAGGAGTTTTACATGGTAGTTAGCAAACAGGTCAAAGCATTTTATAGGTTGTACAAATTGTATGAGTTTGAATGACAATCTCAGAAAATAGCACAAATCCTGCCCCTTCATGACCTCACAGGTGTTTCACCCTGAGGCTAAAGTTTTTCCTGATAAATGTAGTCCTCCCAGGTGGTCCCTAGGTGTGTACTGATTTGGCTTGGGGAATGTTCCTTGCTGGCAGGCCGGAGGTCCCCTGTGCCAGGGTGGAGTTGCACACAGGTTGTGGGCTTGACTATGTGGGAGGTCATGAAGTTATTTTGTTAAAGAAAAATCTAGCAAGCTAGTGACAGAAGCAAGATCAACATTAGTCTTAACTATTTTTATGTTTTCTATATCACCCCCTATTAGTTATGCTGTATTTCATAGTGCCTTGGTTTCCTTTTAAAACTGTTTCAGAGTTTGCTTTTTCTGCTTAATGCTAGAGTGCCTTATCATGTATTAGGGTGGAGGTGTCACTCTGAGCTGATAAAACTTTTTAGCCAGCAAGTGACAAAAGCAAATTTAACATGTAGCTTGAGTATTGGTGCCAAACAAATGACAAAAGCAAATTAGCATGTTCTTAACTCGTAACTACTTTTGACTTAACATTTTACTCTTAGTTATAAGTTATGTTTGTTGTGTTTTTTTAAGTGCCCAAATGTCTTTTTGATCTCTTTCTTAAAGATCCTGTTATTTCTCAGTATGCATCAAGTGAGCACGATTAATTCTTATCTTCTTGAGCCAGTCCACTAGCTAGCCTGGGGCATCATGGGCAGTGAGGCTCTGCCTGCCTAAAACAACTTTAAAGGCAAGGAGGGGTTTTTCTAAGCTGTTTCTGGTTTACTATATTATTCTAAACTAACAGCTTAAATCTACTGTTCCTAAATACTATTATTCCAAGCTCTCGGGTAAAACGCAAGAACTCAGAATTAAACCCAAACTTAATGTCTGGACTCAAGGCCAAACTTGCTCAAAATCAAACATTTCCAAACTCAACAAAGCCACTTCAGGCACTCGGGCCTGGGAAAGCACCCCGAAGTCCCGTGCCATCTCTCTCCTGACAGCGGCCACCACAGGCCTTTGACCATCTCCGTGACTCAGAGGCAACCCAGAAGCGGAAATGAGCCCGCGAGACTCTCGCTGTGGCCGACAATGTCTGCGCAAAAGTGGTGTCGACCAATGGGAAGCGCGAGCGGCGACCGGCAGCCAATAAACAACCTGTATGTAAATGACCTCGGCTGCTGGGCGTGGGGAGCGAGGTTCCCTTGTGCTGGGCTGGAGCGAAGGACCTGCTTAAGCAGAGTTGGGGATCTGGGTCTGTTTGCCAGGATGTAGGGTTGACTCTTGAATAAAGCACCTTGTCCTAATGGCTATGCAAATGTGGAAGAGAAAAGACAATTTCTGGGTGTCTAACTATCTGTATTCCTGGTTTCTTTCTCTTTTGAACTCAGAAGTCTTTTCTTTTTTAAAATCCCCTGTGCGAAAAGAGAAAATAGCAAAAACAAAAGAACAAAGAAATAACAAAAATAAAGCTAAGAGCTATAAAAGAAAACTGGATTTAGGTGAGTGATGATGACAGAGATTAATAGATGTAAGCAACTTTTTACTTCTTCATCTCTCTCCATAGTAAACCGGTTCCTTCAGATGAAAAGCGAACACAACTTGTGCCAGAGAAAGTTGTAGACTTGTTTAGACACTTTTTTTTTTATTATTTCTTCCAGTCCTGTGAGGTGGTGTTGTAAATTCCATTTACAGCCAGGAAAAGTCCTTGAATGTACTTTCCTTAAATATCAGCCCCAAATCACAATGCTATGAGGTAGCAACTAAAATTGGATCTAGGTTATCCAAGTGAACTTCACCTTTAAACACATGCTGCAGTGGTTATTGTTACTTGGCATGCAAGTTCCAATAAAGTGAACTAAGATCTATATCAAAAACACTTCAAAACACTTCAGAAACAATTTGAAGAAGACCTAAGGAAATGAAAGAACATTGCATACTCATGGATTGGAAGAATCAGTATCTTCAAAATGACCATTTTACCTAAACTACTATAGAGATTCAAAGCAATCCTTATTTAAATTTAGATAAAATTCTTCAAGGACTTAGAACAATCGATTATAAATTTATAAATTAATTTATAAATAAATTAATAGAATTATAAAATTTATGGTTCGTGTGAAACCATAAAAGACCTAGGATAGCCAAAGCAATAGTGAAAAACAAGAAATGGGGAGGCATCTTATGACCTAACTTGAAACTCTACTATAAAGCCATAGTGATCAAAACAGCATGGAATTGGAACAAACTCAGACTTTCAGGCCAATGGGTCAGAATAGAATATCCAGTGACAAACCCTCAAGAATATGGTCAGTTAATCTTTGACAAAGGAGCCAAGAATTTGAAATGGAATAACGACAGTCTCTTTAATAAATGGTGTTGAGGGCCCGGAGAGATAGCACAGCAGCGTTTGCCTTGCAAGCAGCCAATCCAGGACCAAAGGTGGTTGGTTTGAATCTCGGTGTCCCATATGGTCCCCCGTGCCTGCCAGGAGCTATTTCTGAGCAGACAGCCAGGAGTAACCCCTGAGCACCACTGGGTGTGACCCAAAAATAAATAAATAAATGGTGTTGAAACAATTGGATAACCATGTGTGAGGAATTAGAGATGATCCATACCTCACACCTTACACAAATGTCAATTCAAAGTGGATTAAAACCTTGAGATCAGGGGCTGGCAAGGTGCGCTAGAGGTAAGGCAGGCGCTAACCAAGGAAGGACCACGGTTCTATCCCCCGGTGTCCCATATGGTCCCCACAAGCCAGGGGCGATTTCTGAGCCCTTAGCCAGGAGTAACCCCTGAGCATCAAATGGGTGTGGCCTGAAAACCCCCCAAAAAAAACCTTGAGATCAGATATAAATCAGTAAAGCTCATCGAGGAAAACAGGCATAGTACTCCAAGATTTAGACCTTAAAAAAGTCTTTGATAATGGGATGCCAATGGCAAGGGCTATTGCATCAAATCTAAAAAATGGGACTACATCAAACTAAAAAGTTTCCATATGGCAAAAAAAAAAAACCACGGGCTAAAATTACAAGACAGCTAACTGAATGAGAGTAAATTTTTGCACTCAATGCATTAGATAAAGGCTTGATATCTAGGATATACAAAGTACTCACAAAGGTTAATTCCACAAAATCCAAAAGCTCCATCAAAAACTGGGGAGAGAAAATAAACAGACACTTCTCTGAGGAAGACTAACAGATGTTCAACAGACACATAAAAAAGTGCTCATTATCATTTATCATTAAGTAAATCAAAATTAAGACAATGAGATATCATCTTACACTAGTGAGAATGATACATATCAAAAAATAATAAGAACAATGTGTGTTGATGGAAATGAGTGAGAAAGGAACTCTAATCCACTGCTAGTGGGAATGCTGCCTGACCCAATCCCTATGGGAAACAGTATGGAGGGTTGTCTAACAACAGATATCCAACAACAGTTGAGTGGATCATGAAGATTTGGCACATATATACAATGGAATATTATTATAAGGAATAATGCAATCTGTTGCATTATAGCCCTTATGATGGGTTTGCATGGCAGTGGATGGTGATGGGATGCATGGAGGCCTTTCTTCTCCAGCCCAGGACCATGTGGCTCTGCAACCCCCTTCAGCTGTCGGGGTGGCGGCAAGGAGAAAATCCACTCACATGCAGGCTTCAGGAAGTATCAGCTTTATTCATGCCCTGTCCACCACGTGTGGTCTAGCATAACCATTTACGCTGGCTCCTTATTCAGCCCTGCATTCTAAATTGTCCCTTAGCCATCTCCTTCTCTCACTTCCTCCTCCATCCTGCATTCAGGCAAATTTCTCTTTGCCCCTTAAGCAAAACCTTTTACAACCTTCGCAAGACCACTTCCAGAAATGGGATGGTCTTTCTTGTAGGTAAGGTTACACAAAGAATAGGTGTAAGGATACACAATCATGCAATTTACAGCAACATGAATGAATGGGAAGATATTATGTTAAATGAAGTAAGTCAAAAGAAGAAGCATAAATACAGAATGATATCACTTATTATGTGGTAGAATAACTGCATGAACAAATTCAATGGTTTAAATGGTTGTTTCAAACATCCTTGCCCCAGGGTAGAGTGAGGAGAAAGAAAGAAAATGAATGAAAAAAGAGAAACACAAATATGAAAGGATAGGGGCCAAGGGCCAATGGTCTCAAGTGCATTGGTGGAGACAAAAAAATGTCAGAACTGAATATCCAAGCCATAGCCAACACCAATGGAATCAAGAGAGCAAAACTCTAACAATCTAATCTTTAAATTGTCCTGTTATACTGTCAGCCTGGGGTCAAAAGGTGGTAGTTCGGAAACACTCTGAGAACATGGTGGAGGGAGGTGGACATTGGTGGTGAGATTGACCTTGATTCATTGTATATCTAATACCCAACTAAGAAGGACTTTGTAAATCACAATGGTTTCAATAAAATTATTGAATAATAATAAATATATATCAATATATAATAAAAATATCCCTTCTTATTAATCTTTTGTACTCAAAGACAATATTTGTAGTATTTATTTGTGTTGTGTGTCTTGGGGATTACTTTTTTACATTTCACATTTTTTATGTATCTTTTGTTACTATATACCTCCACTTTGGAGGCAGTGACAGCTTAAAATTTGAGGGAACATATGGAGCCAAGGATTGAATCTGTGTCTTACAAACAAAGTACATCATCTCCCTGGCCAAATATTTCTCTTTTCTAAGTCAACAATGTGTAATTGTGATATGAGTTGTTCTTTAATGTCTTCATTTATTTCCTTAGCTTATTTTGAAACCACAAGTTACACTGAATTTCTTTTGTAGACATGTTTAAATGGTTTTAAATGCTAAGCAGATAGAATGCAGTAGCAGGGATTTATGAGATTTGGGGGAAGAAGTACCCGGGAGGGGGCTGGGAAGATGACAATGACATGCCATCCCCCAGCACTGTCATGCGTGCCATTTCCCTCCCCCCCCCCTTAAATGGAAAGGCTTGGGAAGGGAACAGGAAGAGAAAGTAGAGGAAGCACTAAGAGCAATCAGACTGAGAGGCTTGTCTGTCCTATGAAAAGATATGACACAAATGGCCACTGTCACTGCTGTTGAGCTCAGGACTGCGTTTAGCACTCATCCTTACCCTCCTTTACACTCCCTTTCAATTATCCCACACTCAAAACCTCCACCCATCAGTTTTCAGTGGCTAATCTAGTATCATGCATCATGAACCATCCTCCCTGGGAGTGCAAACCCTCCATGACTGTGCCTCTCTGAGGCTGTCAATCATAAGTGCATCCACTGTCACAATGAAACATTCACAGTCACAGCAGAGCATCCACAGTCACAGTGGAACACCCACAGTCACAATGAAGCAAGAATTTCCAGGAAGAGCCCAAGTGACCTCTCAGGTTCCACATAAACTGCTTCCAGTGGGTAACCAAATCCTGTCTCCTGCTGACCACATAACCATAAACCAGTTCTTGTCCATTGACTCCAAGATCAAAGACAAGTCGAAGGTCCTGGAAGCAGTTGTATTCTGTAATTCCATGGGGCCCTTTTGGGGTCAGTTAGAAGTATACCTCCTCTGGTGACCTGTAGAGTGTCGTGTGACTGATGAGAGAACAGAATTTCCAACAGGATTAATGTGAGATAATTCTCCTCTCTATCTTGGTGCTGGCCCCATTGTAACGAGGTCAGGGGGAAACTATTGTATTGGTGTCGTGGTGTCTGAGCATCTGTGTGCAATGGGTAGTGAAAGCTGTGTATAGTGAGTGCTAATGGTCTTTCTTGATTTCTCAGCATAAGAAAAAGGACTTGGAGATAACTCAAGTGACTGAGCACATGCTTGGCCTGTTTAAGGCTCTGAGTTTGGTCACTTTCAATATAGACTTCAAGCAGCCTGGGTGGAGTGCTTTAGTTGTGTGTTTGTGTGAGTATGTGCTTGTGTGTGTGTGTGTGTGTGTGCGTGTGTGTATACGCGCGAGCACAGTGGAAGCCCTTTTTTCAATTTTAAGACCTGCAATATCCTGCATATCACACTGAGCATGTATGGAATCTAGGCTCCTATTCTTCTTTTTTGGAGTGTGGGGGCCACACTTGACAAACATTCTACCCTCTGTGTTATCGTTCCAGCCTCTGCTTCCATTATTTTATTTAGTTGTTTGTTTTTGGGCCACAATTTGGCACTCAGAGATTACTGATTCTGTGTGGATTTTCACACAGAAATTATTTTGGGCAGTCTTGGGGGTCAAACCTGTTTCAGCCATATGCAAGGCAAGTGCCCTATTCTCTGTACTATCATTCCAGCCCATTTTTTAAAAAAATAAAATTAAATAATTTAAGAACCGAATTAGTTTAGAGGTAGAGCACATGGTGTGAGGCCCCAGTTTCAATCAGGACATACAAAAGGAAACATGGGAAGAAGAACAGAGAAAGAAAAGGAAAGAAAGGATATAAAACAAATGGAAAGTGTTGCTTTGTGAAGATTTTAACAATTGGCATTGTCAATATAATTTTGTTTGTTTTGAGGCTACACGTTGGGGATCACTCCTGGTAGGCTCAAAAAAAAAACAAATGTGCTTATCAGAGCTCTAAACAAGTTGGCCTAGTGCAAGGCAAGCACTCAACATACTGTACTATAGTTCTAGCCCTAAAAATAAGATTTTAAAGTAATAGACATCCATAGGAAATTGTGAGTGGGGCCAGAATGATGGTACAGGATGTGGGCCCCAAGCACCACCCAGTGGGATCTGAACAGCCTCCCAACAATTAAAGATTGCGGTTGTATTTTTCTTCATCCAGAAGAATAAAGATCAATTGGGGGGAGGAAATGAATTTAATCTTAAGAAATAACATCATATTACTCACATCTGATGATGATGACACCTGGTGGTACTTGCTATGCAGGAGGGTAAAGGGGTGGTGGTGGTAGGGTACACCATTCTATTCCTGGCCAGCTTCTCAGATGACTCATTTATATTTTGTTCAAATTCACATATATATAATTTAAGATAAAAAATAATTGAAGATTGACGAATGTGCTTCTCTCTCTCTCTCTCTCTCTCTCTCTCTCTATATATATATATATATATATATAGAGAGAGAGAGAGAGAGAGAGAGAGAGAGAGAGTGTGTGTGTGTGTGTGTGTGTGTGTGTGTGTGTGTGTGTGTGTGTGTGTGTGTGTGTGTGATATTTTGGTAATTGTGAGCCACTTCAGGACTGGGCATTGTTGGATTGTGAAAGAAAAGAGGCAAATTGAACCCAATATGACATTAAGGTACTCACGGAGATGAAGAATCTTTCTTTAGCACGTCTTTTCAAACAATGTCAGAGATCTAGTATTCCTTGAGAGACCCATACCAATGGGTCAGGGTCAATTGGGCTGGTTGGTTCAGTGGTTGGGTCCACTGAGGTGGTGCTTCTTGGTGCATATAGGACCATGTATATAGGCCTCACGCATACAGCGATAATAAACCTATGACACGCTGGAAGGTCCGCAATTAAGATATGTGGCACGGCAGGAGGTGAGTGTAGGGGTGTCTGATTTGACAGCTCACCTGGCAACAGGGCCAGTCTGGCCATTGGAAGGACTGGGCATTGGGCGGCAGTTTGGGCACTTCAGCTCAAAAGGTTAGCCATCCCTGATAGGACATGTATATAGGCCCCTTTCATTCATGAGGAAAATATTCCTCAGAGGAATATTTTATTTTCTGGCTTAGTGCTGGGGATGGAACCATGTTGTTTTGTGTGTAGAGGCATAAAATCTAGCAGAGAGCCACAGCCCCTAAAGAGAGAAAAAAACTTTGTCTTATGCTCTATGCTGCTCTGAGTCTCCATAAATTGTCAGTGTCCATCTACTATCATGACAGGATCACAACCAATAACCATCTTTTTTCTTAAAAGCCTTTCAAAAGTGGCCAAAATGATAGCAAATGGATTGAGTACTTGCCTTGCATGTGGCCGATCCAGATTCCATTCCAGGCATCCCATATGGTTCCCCAATCCTGTCAGAAGTGATTTTTGAGAGCAGAGCAAGAATAACCCCTGAGCATCACTGGGTGTGACCCAAAATATAGAAACAAAACAAAAGCTTTTCAAAGATCTTGAAAAAGGTGTGTCACGTTTCCCTTGGTCTGGATCCATGCCATCATGAAAGCAGACATCGAGGAGCATGGGCTGCAATGGATCCTAGGTTAAGAGATACCACTTTAGTTTTGCTTTTGTGCCACACTTTGTGATCTTTGAGGAGGATGTCACATAGCATCAGGCTTAATCTGGTTTTCTGTATGAAAAGCATGTGCACTTTGAACTGTCTTTCTAACCCACCTCTGTATTCTTTAATAAATATATACTTTAAAATGTGAGTAACTGAGAAGAAATCCTTTCAGGTGCTAAGAATAGTTCTGACCTTTAGCACTTGAGCAAAGTTAGAGTCATAGTATATTTACAATTAATATCTGATCAATTACTTTTGACTGATTGGTTGAGTGCTTAGAAGAAAGGTGTACTTGGCCCTCTGAATGGCTAAGCATTGATAGATTTAAGAAGAGTTTCTTATCTTTATTTTTCCCTTAGTTTTTGGGCCATACATGTCAGTGGTAGGTCTACTCCTAGTTTGTTGATTGGAGATCACTCCTGCTGGTGCTTGGAGAACTGGACACAGGTAATTTTACTCCAGACCGTTGAGCCATTTTCTGGACCCAAAAAAGAAGAAAACTTATTCTATCTTTTCTATGCTTTAGAACAGGGGTGGCGAACATGTGGCTCTTGGCCAAAATGAATGCAGCTCTTTGCCTCTTATCATTATTTTGTATACTGTGGCTCTTTGCCAAGTTTGGATTTTGTTCTACTGCTTCTGAGGAGGGAACTCTGAGGAGAGATCTCTGAGCACGTAGTCCCGCCCCCAGGCTGCGTCATCCCATCTCCCAATCCCTTGGAAACAACTGCATGGGCCAGCGAGTGGGGGACCCGTATGTCACATGTTGGGTCACATCTTGCCGTTAGTTCTTAGTGTGGAGGACGCAGCACACCCTCACCATCACTGCAGGATTTTTACCCTCAGTCAAAATGGCAAAATGCAGTATGTATTTAATATATTATTGTTAAAATTATATGCTTTTGTGTGTTTGTTTTGGCAGGTCACTGTGTAGTGTGGCTCTCTGACTCTCACAGTTTAAAATTTTGGCTCTTTGTTTCAAACTTGTTCGCCACCCCTGCTTTAGAAAGATGTGGAAGGTTCTCAGGCCAAAAGTTTAGAATTGTTTTTTATGCAGAACCTAGTTTAGAAATGTTCTTGGAACAAAGTACAGATAAATTTGGGGGTTGATTTGTATGGATATAAGGGGTATAGTTTCTACTTGAATTATGATGCTGTCCCAGAGTCCAGATAAAGGACTAACTTCCTTAGAGATCAACGTATATATAACTTCTTTTAACTGGGAACTGGCAGTACATGTGAACAGCAAAAGGAACTGAGACAGCTTCATTTAATGCCTGTAAAGGTATTTGAATCCAGGCTGAGCTGAGTCATGTGAAAAGATGTGCAAAGTCATACTCATTGTGATGAAATAATAGAATAGCACCAAAAAAAAAAAAAAAAAAAAAAAAAAAAGAACTATCCTTCATAAAGATGGGTGTATGATGAGTGAGTGGTCATAGAGGGCAGACTATAGCAAAAAAAAGGGGAGGGATAGGCCAAAATCTCAAAATAAAAGGGCCCATTGTTCCCCCAGAAATGTTACTCCTGCTGAGAACTGTCAGTTCATATTACTTATCTATGTCTCCTTCTTAGAAAAATAGTCTAGGAGAATCTTCACTGTCGTAAACATTTTCTGTGTAGTTTGTGGATCAATTTGGGTGTGTTGAGTGGTTATGAGGTACTCAAGGAACTATGAAGTGCTGGAAATTGAGTCTGAGGCTTTATTGTACAAAGCATGCACTTTCATGTTTTGTTGTGTTTTGGGGTCAATACCTGGCACTATTAAGGCCTACTCCTGTTCTCAGGGATCACTCCTGATGGGTTCTAACTAGGGATCAAACCCAGGTTGTCCATATGCAAAGCAAGTGCCCAACCTTCTGTACTCTAGCCCCTAATCTTTTGAACTACCTTTTCAGCATCCCCCTTTTTGGATTTTATGTGTAACTTTATTGTATGTGGGGCAGTGAGAAGCTGAGTCTGATTTTCAGACTGTGGGTACTCCAGGCATTCTGCTGTTACAAGTGAAGGCTAAAGTCAAATCACTCAGAACCATTGTTGTTATAGGCCATGACACGGATTTCACTACTGCTCTCTGCAGAGTGAGGGGGTGGTGAGATCCATTTGGCTCTGGGCCCTGGGTCTCTCATCAACAGTAAATGTAAGAGCTGTAGGTGAGTCTCAAGACACTCAAAATATTTTTATAACACAAAGATTATAAGCTGCTCTTCTGGGGCCTTGACATAAATGCATATAGCTAAAGGCTAAAGGTTCTTTAAAAATAAGGTTGGACGCTGCTGACCTTGGATCGATTTGTAGCATCCTATATATATATGATTACCTAAGCCTGCCAGCAGTGAATCCTGAGTGCAAGTCCAAGCACTGCTGAATATGGCCCCAATCAACAAACAACAAAAAAACAAAAAAATAAGGTTTGGACTGTGTCTCCTTGTTTAAGGGGGAACAAAGTAATTTGACTATATCCTTAACAATCTGTCAAAATATAATTCCTGGGAAATAAAAAAGGTAGTTCATAACAGAGGGTCACAATTAATGAGAGGAACATAGGAAATCTCTGTAGAAATAAATACACATGAAGGAGCCAGAGTGATAGTACAGTTGGTAAGATGTTTGTTTTGTAAGCAGTTGACCCTGTTTGGTCCCTGGCATCACTTACGGTTCTTTGAGCCTATGAAAAGTGATCCTTGAGCACTGAGATAAGAGAAACTCCACCAAGTATGGATTTACAAAGTAAAACAGAAACAAAACAAAAATAGATGTGAAAATACTAGGACACAATCTTTCCTAATCAAACAGTAAGGTTCAGTCATTTATACTCTGTGAGGAGGATGGAAATAATTTCATGAAGGCTCAAAGGATGTTTATGCCCTTTGATTTATTTTTTTAACTCTAAAAGCATTTATAGATTCCCTTTTACATAGAGATAATGTAAGCAGAGACATCTAGATGGGTGCCATAGATTTTTCCCCTAGGAGCTGACTGTGTTGGGAAGGACATGCTTATAAGATATTAATAGTGGGGCCGGCAAGGTGGCATTAGAGGTAAGGTGTCTGCCTTGCCAGCGCTAGCCAAGGAAAGATCACGACCACGGTTCAAACCCTCCCCCCCCATCATCCCATATGGTCCCCCCAAGCCAGGGGCAATTTCTGAGCACTTAGCCAGAAGTAACCCCTGAGCATCAAATGGGTGTGGCCCAAAAACCAAAAAAAAAAAAAAAAAAAGATATTAATAGTAAAAAAAGTGAGCAGGGAAGATCTGAGTTATGTGACAGAAGATAGGTATGTTTCCAACAGACTAAATATAGAATTTCCCTAGAAAACCAAAAGAAGAGGACTGGGGCAGAGTTAGAACAGGACATGTTGGAGGTTGTTTTTGTTTAGCCTGGCTTCAGGATAGACTGGAAGAGATTTCAGGGAAGTATTCAACTCCACAATACTTGCTTCAGAAAAATTTTTCAGTGGAAGTGCATGAGCACCTAAAAATTGGAGAAGACAGTCATTTGGCTCCATCCAACATATATACCAAAGACACTTTTATTAGCCAGGTTTGTCCCTTTTTGCGTACTTTAACAGGACAATAAGCTGCTTGTTGGCACAAAGCTCCAGCACCCTATCTGAAGGACAAGAATGATTTCAGGGAAAACTGGAGGCAGCGGTTTTGCTCAATTCCTGAATGAAGTAAGAGGCTTGAAGAACAAAGCCCATAAGATAGAATTCAGCTCTTGAATGGCATAAAGAGGAAATTGTGTTGCGTATTTAGTTTTGGGTCACATCCAAAAATGCTCAAGGGTTACTCCTGGCTTGGAACTCAGGAATCACTCCTGGCTGTGGGACACTGTGATCAAAAACGCCTTATCATTCCAAGCTCTCAAAAAGAAATTTGAAGTTAGGCCAACACGGGCGGGCAGCTGGCAGGCCTCCGCATGTGCCAGCGGCCCCTTAGCCCGGCCTAGGGTAGGGGGGCTCGGACATGGGTCACCCGACCCCCCTCTCCCCCTTTCCTCCGGATCTCCAGGTGGGTTTCTGGAAGGAGCTGATGGGAACCCTGGGTTTTCCCCACTCCCTGGCCGGGTCCGGACCCTGGCCTAGGGTGGGGCTTAAATCCCTGTCCTTCGGGCTTGGGAGGGTCTCTCTCCCTTCCTGGAGCAGGATTCTTAGCCAACACGGGCGGGCAGCTGGCAGGCCTCCGCATGTGCCAGCGGCCCCTTAGCCCGGCCTAGGGTAGGGGGGCTCGGACATGGGTCACCCGACCCCCCTCTCCCCCTTTCCTCCGGATCTCCAGGTGGGTTTCTGGAAGGAGCTGATGGGGCACCCTGGGTTTTCCCCACTCCTAGGCTGGCTACAGAGGTTGGCTAAGGGGGTGGAGATTGATCTGGGGGTGGCAGATAGCTGCTCAGCTATACTTAGGCTGTCACTGGCAATTTCATACCAGTCTACATTTTGCAAACCACGCGGGGGCTAGTGCCCCCGCGTGAACATATGCTCCTCCCGACCATTAGTACCCCAGATTTACTCTTCTGAAGTACAGTAACACACAGTTCTATTCTCTGACCAAAGACATAGTAGATCTAACAAATCCCAGAACTACTTAGAAGGACAGAAATTGAACACATATTGAACACATATATCTTTTGAATATTTTATGGGTATTTTCTTTAACTGATGTAACTCTCTATATATTCTTCTACTATGATGTTTCTATCCACTTTTCATCTTGTCTTTTCTTTGTAAGCTGTTCAGTAAGGATTGTTGGTGGAACTGTCTCTCAGTTTGATTCCTATGATTGAAGTATGTCATGGAAACTGCTGGTTTTGTTCCCATTGCCTCCAGATGCACCAGTAACGCTTCATGGCATTGATCCTTGTTTGCATAGACACATTAAAATGGGAAAACACCATACATACAGATAAGTTCTTATCTAATAAATCTCAGTACAATGAACCTTACACCCTGAACATTGATATAATGACCTGGCACAGGCCTCAGAAGAATGGGCATCCTCCATTCACGCCGGAACCAGGCAAGCTATCTACGAAACATCCAAGGTCTTTTATAGCAACAGCTGGAAGCAGTCCTCTACCAGGAAAGACTCTACCAAGGGTCTGACATCGACCTCCTAAAAAGAGACTTCCATTTACACTGAGAAGACTTGACAACAACAATGACCTGCTCTACAGGACATGGTTCTCTCTATTGCCCCATAAGTGTGAGGTGAAATGAGAGGATGCTCCGCACCATCCTGACTACAATATGGGATATGAAGACTCCAGGATCTTTAATACAGAAGCATGATACCAACAACAACAGAGACTAAGTGAGGAATGGAGGTGTATTGCCACTACAGAGGATGACTTGAATTGGACAAACTAGTGTACCTGGAGCCTAGAGTCAGTCCTGTGCCAGGAAACTTCAGGGGTAGGGTCTCCTTGTATTTAGACCATAATTTGCCTTTCCAGATCCCTTATGTTTTGGTGGGCCTATGCAAACAAATGCCACTTTAATACCGTTTTTTACTATGTTCCCTTGACTCCAATCCTTAAGAAGAACAACCCACTAAAACTTTTGAGGCTAACTTAAACTAGTAAGCATGTGCATGGAACTAGAGAAATGTACTTTGCCCTCAATGTTTAAGGAGTTACATAAGTCTAATGTCTTTAGATTATATTGTGTGCTGCTAAGAAATAGTATGTACTACAACTGGGGATTTGAGGGACAAAGTAAGTGTATTGTACATGAGTTCAGTTTTGTTTTTCTTAATGTACTTTGGCTGAAAGTTCAAGGCTGGGATATCATCGATGGGACTACCGAGAATTCTGTTTATGGGTGATTGGGCTTCCACTGTAACTTTACCCTGTCCTCTTTCTTTGCATCTTTGTTGTCATAATTAAAATAATAATAAAAAATTAAAAAAAATAATTACAAGGTTCATTCATTTCCTTTACTTAAAAAAAGGCCAAGAATGTCCTATTTAAGTATATATCTTTTTTCTTTTATATCAATGAACATCAATGTTGTTTCCTACTACTTGTCTCTTTTGAACAGTGCTGCTTTGAATACAGCTCTGGTTATATATCTTTGATTTTATTTCAATAGCTTTTGTTACGTACATAATGCAAGATTACTAAACCTTATGGTCAAAATTATGTAACTAATGTATGCTTTTAAGTTAATTAAATATAGTAAATCTTGTAAAAAAAACAATTATACTCAATTGTGACACTCTCCTATTACATCTATCAATAAACTATACAGAAATAAAAAAAAAGAAAAAAAAAAAGAAATTTGAAGTTACCACACAGCTGTTAAAATTGGCTTTGAAACACTTCAACCTTTCTAAATAAAACTTTCTTAACCCTGAACAAAGGAAAAAAAGAAAAGCTTTTCATAGGGGACAGGGAGGCGTCTCAAAGGGCTGGTAGACATGCTTTAGATGCAGCAAACTCAGGCCAACAAGATACTGGAAATAACCCCTGAGTATCATCAAACAAAACATGCTGTCGATACTACTACATTTAAAAAAGAGAAAAAGAAAAGGAAATAAAGAAAGAGAGAGAAAGAGAAAGAAAGAAAAAGAAAAAAGAAAGAAAAAAAGAAAAAACAAAGATCAAAAAAGAAAGATAAAGATCAAAGAAAAGAGAGGAATAGGAAAGAAGCGAAAAGAGAGAAAGAAAGAAAGAAAGAAAGAAAGAAAGAAAGAAAGAAAGAAAGAAAGAAAGAAAGAAAGAAAGAAAGAAAGAAAGAAAGAAAGAAAGAAAGAAAGAAAGAAAGAGAAAGATAGATACTCAGATTTTGTTTAATGCCTTTGATTTTGGTATTTCCTGCCCAGGCTTGCATTTTTACTCTTCCTCTTCCCTGGTTAAATAGACAAAGGGACATGACAGTCATGAGCTGAATCCTTTTGGGACCTTTAGAAGCATGCAGATCTCCAGGAGCCCTGATCCCCTAAAGGTAAGCAGTGGCGACCTCTTGGATAGGAAAGAGGCAGATGGAGCCATAGGGCACATAGGACAGTATAGGTGCTGCCAGTTGTGCCCTTGTCTGAGCATCTCGATTTCAGTGAGCACCTGGTACCTTGGCAGAAGGGGGGGGGGATTCAGGGTAATGTGAGAAAGTAAAGGAAACATATCTGATAGTCTGCAGAGAGGACTTTAGAGAAATCTATTCACCAGCATCATCAAAAGTGAGGTAAGAAGTCTTCAGAAGGGCCAGAAATAGCACAGAAAATTAAAAGGGTATGGGAAAAGAAAAAATTTGCAACTTTAAGAATAAACATAGTTTCTTTCTATATTTCACTTTTGGATAAAAATTCTGAATGGGTCGCTGGTCCCAGACAATTGGGTAAATTGTGGAGTGGGAGAAAACACGCTGTTGAGTTGTAGACTTCAGAGCAGAGACTACGGACAGCTTTGTAGAAAAGAGAAGAAGCCATAGTGAGTTGGTTGAGGGACCCAGGAATCCATCTATTCATTTGGTAAAGCCTTACTTAGCATGTAAGAGAGGTTATGCATCATAGTGAATGGGAATCTTTTTACTTTATTTTCCAGATGAAGGATAGTCTCGTCTAAGGGTCTTGTTGTATTAGCAGGTTAGGAGAAAAGCACCTGTCTTTTGATGGGGTGGAGTGAGGTCTACTGCATTCTCTAATGATTATCACATACATAGCAGTCCCTGGGGCATACTCAAATATTTGCTGAAGAAGTCTCCCTCATCTTTTGTTGTTGTTGTTGATTGAATACTTTTTATTTACAATTAATTTTTATGACTGTATTACTGTTTTGTAATTGCAATGCTGTACCCAGGCCCAGAGCCTGAAGCCCTAATGCCACCACCATCACTGTCCCTTCAGGGGTCCCTGCAGGTTTCCCATTGCAAGGGCTCAGTTGCCGCTCCATAACATGGGAAGTCGCGAGTGATCTCCCGAATCTCCATCAAGCGATTCAAATTCTCTTAATCAAGGGGGAATCTCACGTTTCCCTCCTCCATTTTCTTCCCGGAACTCACCACACTCTAGACCGCTGCTGGCCGCTCCCAGATGTTTCCAGGTGTGCTACTCCTTCTCGCCAGTAGGGGGCACGAGTGGCGGCGAGAACCTGCGCTGGGCTCAGCAGGCCTGGCCTCCCCTGGCTCACTTTTCTCAGCCATTTTCCCCTCGCTTCAGTTTCCTTTATCTTGGAGGGCCCGCTACCGAGGAAACGGTGGGTGGCTGCAGGTGCTCCGCGGAGGATTCCTACATAAACAAACAAACAAACAAACAAACAAACAAAACCACGCACCCAGACCTCCAGCTACGGCAACTGCTGATGTGGCCTGGAACCCGAATGCTTCAAGCGCTCCCGAACCAGCAGCGCCTGCACAGTCTTGCCGGAAGGTGGCGCTGCGACCCTGGCCAGCAGCTGCCCGGGTCCAGAATTTTGAGTTGGCTGGCAGGGGTGGCGACAGGATTTTTACCCTCACTCAAAATGGCAAAATGCAATGTGTTTAATATATCATTGTTGTTAAAATTATATGTTTTGTGTGAGTGTTTGTTTTGGCAGGTCACTGCGTGGTGTGACTCTCTGACTCTCACAGTTTAAAATTTTTGGTTTTGTGTCGAACTGTTTAACAGCCCTAAGCAGAAAATGCAGATAGGCCCAAACAATGAGCGCCTACGATGTATGCACAATATACATTTGACAACGGACATTCTTCCAATCCATGAACATGGGACATTTTTCCATTTCTGTTTCTCTCAGTAACAGTTTTCACAATCTAAGTTGTTTTACCTCCTTTTAAAGTTGATTTTGGAAAGGAGTTGTCTTTTTTGTTTCTTTGATTTCCAGTTTTTCATTTGCATATAGAAGTGCCACTGATTTTTATGTTTATTTTGTAGCTACTGCCTTGCTGAATTGACTTACTGTTCCCAAGACATTTTTGGTGGAGTGTGTGTGTGTGTGTGTGTGTGTGTGTGTGTGTGTGTGTGTGTGTGTGTGTGTGTGTGTTTGGGTCATACCCGGGTTTTGCTGCATGCAAGGCAAATACCCTACTGCTATGATATCACTCTGGCCCCTTGGTAGAGTCTTAATGTTTTCTAATTCTAATACCATTTGAGTTAGCAATTCAATTAGTAATTCACATTAATGCTATTTGCTAATAGTGATAGTTCAATTTATTTTCTAATTTTAATAATTTTGATTTCTTGTCTGTTTGTTGCGAAAAAGACTCCAAAACTCTGTTGAATAAAAGTGGTGAAAGTGATCTCAGAAGTCAGGCTTTCAATTTTTTACCATTGAGTAGGATATTGATGATGTCTTTGTCATATATGGGTAATACTATCTTGAAGTATGTGCCTCCTATTCTTATTGAGTTTTTGTAAAAGGCGAAAGATTTATGCGATCTGAAGAGAAACCAGAGTGAATTTAAAAAAAAAAAATCCATGAACAGATGTTGGATCTTGCCAAAAAAAAAAAAAAAGCCTTCTTCTGCATCACTTGATACAATTGTATTGTTTTTTCCTTTTCCTTTGTTGATATGATCTTTTCTATTGATTGATTTGAGTATATCGAATCATCCTTGCATCTCTGGATCTCTGGGTTGACTCCTACTTGGCCATGGTGTATGATTATATATATTGGGTTTTTGAGTCACACCCGGCAGCACTCAGGGATTATTCCTGGCTCTATGTTCAGAAATCGCTCCTGGCAGCCTTGGGGGACCATATGGGCTGCTGGGATTTGAACCACCGTCCTTCTGCCTGCAAGATAAATGCCTTACCTCCATGCTATCTCTCCGGCCCCTGTAAATAATTTTTATTTTGATGAAAGTGAATTACAAATCTTTCGCAGTAATATTTTAGGTACATAGTTACATTGAACCAGAGTCATTCCCACCACCAATGTTGTCCTCCCTCCACCACTGATCCCAGCATGCATCCTATATCCCCTTCTTTTGCCCACCCAGACAGCTAGTATAGGTGGTCCCCTCTGTGTCTAGCTTGTTGTAGATTGGGTATCAATTCTGTTGTCGTTGACTTTGGATTTGGTGATTAAGTCTGATAATTTTTTAGTTCTACTCAATGTTCATATGACTGTTTGGTATTGGTACCCTCCATTATTTCTCCCTCAATTTATGAGGCAGAACAAGATGGTTCACGTTATGTGATTCTGTTTAAAGGAGAAAAAAAGGTGGAGGGGGGGGCAAAAGCAATCAAGCAGAAAATGGGAGTACTTCTAGAGGCTATAAATACCAATTTAAGAGAAGAAAGGGAAAAAGGAAGAAAAACATAACAAAAATACAAAAAAAAAAGAAACCCAAAAAAAGCTGTGAAAAACACCACAGCAATAAAGACAACAACCAAACAATAACCATGATCCTGAAATAAAAAGAAAACAAAGCAAAACAATCAATTAAAAAAACAAACAATAACATAAATTAATTTGTGCTTCTCTTTTTATTTTTTACATAGACACAGTAAATATTGGGGAGATTAGAAAGGGAATTTCCTTTTTTTGATTTTTCGGCCACACCCGTTTGGTGCTCAGGGGTTACTCCTGGCTAAGCGGTCAGAAATTGCCCCTGGCTTGGGGGGACCATATGGGACACTGGGGGATCAAACCGCGATCCTTCCTTGGCTAGCGCCTGCAAGGCAGACACCTTACCTCTAGCGCCACCTCACCAGCCCCGAGAAAGGGAATTTCCTTGGCCTAAGAGATTGGGCAGGATTTCTCTGCCCATGAAGTATATTGTCATGAGAATAACTACAGGCTCTGTACATGCTCTTTTACTCTCCCTTAGGTTTTTTTGTGGTGTTTGGAAACTTTTCGTTCAGTAGTGGATGATAAAATCAGGCCTCTTTACTAGAGATCTTGCTATTTGCACAGGTCATAGGATAGAGCCTAGGATGCAGTTTTTCTTTATGATTCTATATGTTCTGTTCCATCACGGTTGTTTTAATCAGTCTTCTGTAGTTGGTGGTCTTGGTTTTTTGCACCTATCCTAGGATGAAGCCTAGGATAGAGTCTTTCATTATGTTTCCAAAGCTCTGCTTAGTTGCAGTTGTCTCAGTTAGACATATGGAATTAGAGATCTTGGTTGTTGTACAGATCATAGGCCAAAGCCTAGACTAGGGTCTTTTTTATTGGTGCCAGGATAAGTTCTACACAGTCATGGTTGTCACAGTCATTCTTCTGTAGTTAGTGATCTTGGCTTTTGTACAGATCAAAGGATGACATGTCTTCTGATTTAATCCTATCGTTAGGTGGTGAGATAAGACAACAATTGAGCCTTGCTAAATGAAGGTTTCAGGATTAGATAATGGCTGGAGCACTTTAGGATACACATAGGTCTAGCATCTCGAGTACTAAACAATGTGTTAATGAGGCCTACCTATGTAGGTGGCTACCCTATGTAGTCAGTTCCTTTCCTAAAGAGAAACTAACAGTATGGGTTTCATTTGACATAGACTGAATCGATGAGGAGGAAGTTGAGGGAGGAGAATAAAAGAAGTAGGGAGAAGAGAGATAGATGAAGGGAGAGAAAGGAAATGTTAATTTGCCAAAACTTTTTCAATGAGTAGGTCCTGTAACACAAGTCTGTGGTTCACAGTTGACTATTTCAGTGGTCTGAATGATCATATGCTTCAGGGGTTTTTTGTTTTGTTTTGTTTTGGTTTGGTTTTTTGGTTTTTGGGTCACACCCGGCGGTGCTCAGGGGTTACTCCTGGCTGTCTGCTCAGAAATAGCTCCTGGCAGGCACGGGGGACCATATGGGACACCGGGATTCGAACCAACCACCTTTGGTCCTGGATCAGCTGCTTGCAAGGCAAACGCCGCTGTGCTATC
The DNA here is from genome assembly GCF_024139225.1 of Suncus etruscus. Classification (NCBI taxonomy): domain Eukaryota; kingdom Metazoa; phylum Chordata; class Mammalia; order Eulipotyphla; family Soricidae; genus Suncus; species Suncus etruscus. Next base: position 68,578,525 of record NC_064849.1, on the reverse strand, counting down.
TCTCCAGGCTCATGCTTCAGGTTTTAATAGAAGACATAAATCAGAGGAAAGGGGTATATTGGAATGTTTTATCAAAACATATTCATAATGTAAACTGAATATGGTATCTAGTATGACTAAGCACCAAGGTGAAATTAGAATGTTCACGCTTTGTATCCAAGAATCCCTGTGACAGAGAAACTGAGAGGTTATTTTATACGTAGTAAGATTAAGGCATTAAAACATATTGTTAGGAAATGCTGCCGCTGGAGTCTCTGGCTTCCAATCATAGTCTTCACCTGTATCTGTGTATAAGCTCCCTAAGACATTATTATAGGCCTTTGTAGTAGAAGGCTGATTACATACATGTTCACTCTAAAGCGTTGTTTTTATTGTTGCTGGTTTCTTTATGGTATAATGGATAGTTGAGTCTTTGTGTTGTTCCTCTTCCACTTGTTTTGAACATTTCTCCCCAGTAAATGCTGACAACTACAGTGCTTGGAGTCTCTACCCTATTAGACCATTGTATTTGTTCTTGGAGTATTATATGTGTATATGGTGTATATTCTAAGTACCTCAGAAAAGTGCTTTCATCATCTTCTGGCTTACTTCATTTAACATAATATTTTGTAGATCCATCCATGATTGTATCATTTCTAACTGCTGTGTAGTATACCACTGTGTATAAATACCACATCTTCATAAACCACTTATCTGTTGTTGGACATCGAGGTTGGTTCCAAATCTTGGCTATTGTACTGTGTGCTGTGATAAATAGTGGAGTGCACACATACTTTGGGATGAATGTCCTTCCGATTTGGAGATAGATACCCAGAAGAGCAATTGCTGGGTCATATGGCAGCTCAATTCTGAGTTTACTGAGCACTCTCCTCACTTTTTTCCATAGGGGTTGGACCAGGCAACATTCCCACCAGCCGTGAATGAGAGTTCCTTTCTTAGCACATTCCCTCCAACAGAGATTGATCCTGTTATTTTATTATTTATTTATTTATTTATTGGTTTAGGGGTCACACCCAGCAGCACTCAGGGGTTACTCCTGGCTCTGTACTCAGAGCCATATGGGATGCCGGGATTCAAACCATCATCCTTCTGCATGCAAAGAAAATGCCCTACATCCATGCTACCTCTCTGGCCCTGGTCCTGTTATTTTTGATGTGAGCCATCCTCACTGGTGTAAGGTGGTACCTCACTGTTGTCTTGATTTGAATTTCCCTAATGATGAGTGAAGGTGAGCATGTTTTCATGTGTCTGTTGGCCATCTTTCAGTCTTCCTTGGAGAAGTGTCTATTCATTTCTTCTCCCACTTTTCTATGGCTTTTTAGATTTTTTTGGAGCTCACCTTTCTGAGTGCTTTGTATATCCTAGATATCAGCCCTTTATCTGATGTGTTGATTGCAAAAATTTTTCCCATTCCATTAACTGTCTTCTAGTATTGACTAGGGATTCTTTCACCATGCAGAAACTTTTTAGCTTGATGTAGTTCCATCTATTTAGGTTTGATGCTAAAGTTCTTGCCATTGGCATTCTATCCTCAAAGACTTTTTTGATATATAGGTTTTGGAGTGTTCTGCCTATTTTTCCTCAATAAACTTTATAGATTCGGGTCTGATTTCAAGGCCTTTAATCCATTTTGAATAGATTTTTGTATAAGGTGTGAGGTATGGATTAATTTTTAATTTCTTACAGGTGGTTATCCAGTTGTTCCAACACCATTTATTGAAGAGACTGTCTTTGTTCCATTTCAAATTCTTGGCTCTTTTGTCAAATATTAGTTGATTGTATATTTGGGAGTTTATCTCTGGATATTCTGTTCTAACTCACTGGTCTGAGACTCTGTCTTTGTTCCAGTACCATACTGTTTTGATTACTATGGCTTTATAGTAAAGCTTCAGGTTAGGTAAAGAGATGCCACCCAGCTTCGTTTCTTAATTACTGATTTAATTTCTCAGATGTGATTGGCCTGTTTAAGCTTTCTACATCCTCCTTATCCAGTCTTGGAAGATATTTTTCCAAAAATCTGTCAGTTTCTTTTGAGTTTTCTAACCTGACTGAGTATAGTTGTTCATAGTAAGTCCTAATGATGTGTTGGATTTCTTGGGGTTCTGTTGTAATCTCTCTTCTTTCATTTATGATCCTATATATTTCGGTGTTTCCCCTCTTTTTTTGTGAGTTTTGCCAGTAGTTTGTCTATATTGTTTTTTCTTTCAAAAACCAACTCCTGGTCTCATTGATTTTTTTGTATTGTTTTCTTAGTTTCTATGTTGTTTATTTCTGCTCTGGTTTTTATTATATATTGTCTTTTGGTTGTGTTTGCCTTTCTTTGCTGCTGTTTTTCCAGCTCCTTAAGGTGTTCCTTTAAACTGTTGATTTTGTGATTTTCCTTTTTCCTAACATAGGCCTGTATTGCTTTGAGTTTCACCCTTCTTCTGCTGTGTCCCACAGATTTTGACAATTTGTCTCTTCATTATCATATGTCTGAAGGTATCTTATTTCTTCCTTTAAGTTCCCCTTTGATCCTGCTGGTGTTGAGCAGCATGTTGTTTAATCTCCAGGTGTTGATTTTCTCCATAGCTTCATTTTACAATCTTGATCTCTGTTTCATAGTGATCTAATAGGGTGCTTCTAATAATTCTTATATTTGTGGCTTTATGCAATTAGATTTATATCCTAAGTCATGGTTTATTCTGGAGAAGGTTCCATGTTCACTTGAGAAGAATATTTATTCTACTTTCTGGGGGTGGAGGGCCCTATATAAGTCCATTAGCCCTTGTTCTTCTAATTTCTCATTTAGGGCTTTTATTTCTTTACTAGTTTTCTGTCTGGTTGATCTGTCCAGTGGTGTATAGTGGATGACTGAGATATCCTACTATTATCACATTTCCTTCCATATATTTCTCCAGGTTTGCGAGCAAATGCCTTACATATTTTGCTGTCTCTGCATTTGGTGCATAAATATTGATCAGGGTTAGTACTCTTGGTCTAGTGTTTCCCTGATTAGTAAGAAGTGACCCTCTTGGTCTCTGATCACTTTCTTGAGGTTGAATGCAATTTGGTCTGATATAAGAACAGCTGTCCCAGCTTTTTTTCCCATTGGCTTGAATAATTGATTTTCATCCTTTTATTCTAAATCCGTATCTATTCTGTACTTGTAGGTATGTGTTTCTTGCAGGCAGCAGAAATCCGGTTTTTGTTTTCTAATCCAAATCTCTGCTATGCGCCTTTTAATGGGAGAGTTCAGTTCATTGACATTTAAGGAGATTATTGACAGAAAGGGCTGTTGTGCAGTTGTATTGTGTAGGGTTTTTGTTGTTACAATTTGGGGGTTTGAAATGTGTAATTCATCACTGAGTAGATCATTTAGAATCGGTTTTGTTTGAGCAAATAATGCAAGTTCTTTTTTGTCTGAGAATGTTTCTAGTCCTCCCTCCCCTATGAATGAGAGTTTTTCTGGGTAGTGAACTCTAGATCGAAAGTTTCTTTCATTCAGTCATTTATATATGTCATTCCACTGTCTTCTTTCTTGAATTGTTTCAAATAGGAGATCTGGTTTGACTCTTATGTTCCTTCCTTTGTACTTGAAGGTTTTTTCTCCCTAATGCTTTAAGAAGTTCATCTTTTTGTTTGTTTGTTTGTTTGTTTGTTTTGTTTTGTTTTCCATTTGGATTACTGTATGTCTTGATGTTGGTTTATTAGGGTCTATTTTATTAGAAACTCTTTTCACCTCCTAAATTTGCACCAGAGCCTTTTTCCAGAGGATGGGAAAGTTTCTATTATTTCTCCGACCACGTTTTCTTTCCCTTTCCCTACTTCCTCCCCTTCTGGTATTCCTACAATCTGTAGATTATTTCTTATGTCTTTGTTCATTAAATGCTTAATTTTTTTTCTTCCAATGCTTTAGCTTTTATATCCTTACTGACTTTTTTTGTCATTTTTGGTTTGGTTTTTTTTTTTTTTTTGGTTTTTTTTTTTTGGGGGGGTCACACCTGGCGGTGCTCAGGGGTTACTTCTGGCTGTCTGCTCAGAAATAGCTCCTGGCAGGCACGGGGGACCATATGGGACACTGGGATTCGAACCAACCACCTTTGGTCCTGGATCGGCTGCTTACAAGGCAAACGCCGCTGTGCTATCTCTCCGGGCCCTCTTCAAGTTCTTCTATGCGATTCTCCAACTGTATAATTCTGCTATTATGACTTGCTAAGATGTTTTTTATTTCCTTTAATTCCATTTGTATGGATTCTCTCATCTTCTGTAAAAGTTCTTCTTTGAATTGATTGATATATTCATCTATGGATTTCCTGAATTCGATGGCTAGTGATTTTTTTATTTCTTTTGCCATGGCTTGCACTGCCGCTTTTAGGTCCTCATCTATTGGGCCCGTGCATTTTGGTGGACTTGGAAATTGCTAGGATTCCTCTCCATATCCCTGGTTGTTAGTGTCTTCCTTAGTTTACCCATATTTCTTTGCATTTGGTGGTTTGGCTTGGAGTGTACTGCCTTCAGATTTTAGCCCTTCTTTGTCACCTGTAGCATGAGGCTGGGACCCTTCTCTGGAGTGTAGCTTTTGGTGGTATGATGGCTGCAGTCCCTGAGGTTTGTACCTGCCCTCAAGTCTCCTCCCTCACTTTACCTGTCAGAAGGCATAGGTCCCCTTCACCTTGCCCAACTGCAGCAAGGTTTCCTCTCTCCTTTCACCTTTTAGAAGGTTTGGCAGAGGGCAGAGCCTGTGTCAATTTCCCCCTTTCCCCCCACCCTCTACATGTCAGATAGCATGGTTCACCTCCAAGCACTTGTCCCAGCCCTGGTAATGGCGGAGCAGCTTCAGTAGTATTGCCCTTTGGGCCTGGTCAACTTCACCTTCCCCTCTACCTGTCAAACCATGTGGTTTACCTCCAAGTGTGCCTGTCCCTGCCCTGGTAATGGTAGAGCAGCTGGTGTATGATTTTTTGTTGTTGGTTTGTTTTTTGGCCACGTCTGGCTGTACTTATAGCTAACACGTGGCCCTGTTGCTTAGGAATCTTTCTGGCACTCTTGGGGGGCTATCTAGGAAGTTGGGAGTTGAATCTTGGTTGGTTGCATGCAATGCAAATGCCTTTCTCACTATACTATTACTCCAGTCCTGGTGTATTATTCTTTTGTTATATTGTTGGATTCAGTTCTCTAGGACTTTGTTGATTTTTACATTAATGTTTATTTGGTTTATAATTTTATTGGTTTTTGGCTAAAGTGGTAGCATAGTGGTAGTGTATTTGCCTTGCACATGGCTCATGTGGGATGGACCTCTAATTACCACCACTATCACCACCATGACCACCAACAAAAAATTCTTTTGGTTAGGGGTCTGGAGACAAATCAAAGGGATAGAGTGCAAGCTTGCATGGCATAGGCCTGGAGTTTATCTTTGGTATCTCATGGTCTCCTAAACACCAGGAGCAACCTTGAGTGTACCTCTTTTGATTATGACCCAAAACCAAGGGAAAAAACCACTCACTATAAATTTGATTAGATGCACTTTTGGCCCTTAACTTTATAACTTTGGTATTTGGTCTGATCCCCTCAGGTATCTCAGCAGTCACCAAAAGGGACAGATATAGGGTAGGGACACAGGGTTTACACAGCCCCATATGGTTGGTTTTAATTTTATATTTTTATAACTGAATAAAAGACCTTTGCACATTTACTTTCTCTTTCCAAATTTTATCCCATGTAAGACTATAGAATTAAATCTTAACCACATTTCCTTCTGAGGTTCTGTTTATTTTCAGTTTTTTACATCTTTTACTATTATAAACAAGCTGGAATAAATATATTAGAACATACAGCAACATCAAATTTTATGCATTTCTCCTAGTGTGGGTATGTACTACTGACTAGTCACTACTCCACATACTTCAGTATTTCTAGCTACACTGTGCTCAACCCCAGAATCTAATTCATTTCTCTTCATCTCTCTTTTTTGATCATACCATTCTCTGTACCCACAATAACTTCCAACTTCCATACAATAGTACCTTTCCATTTCATCCCTTCCAAAGTTCTGGGAGGTCTGTTTATTCGAATGCAGCAGAAAACTGATGGTTTAAGTGTTGTTTGCCAACCTTCTTTGCTGCCCAATTGATTTATGCACTGTGCCTCTGAAGGCTGATGTTTCTGCACTACTGACATTTTTGTCCTTTACCTTCTGTTAGGTCATGATCACTATGAGACAATGATAATAGATTAAAGTATAGGAGAGGGAGGAATTCCTCTGGCTTTCTCTTGCCACATCTGTGTTGATTGACTGTGTCCCTCTTCCAAAAACCACAGCTTTTTTGGTTAGTTGCACTCATGTGGATCTGCTGCCTCCTTCTCAGGTAGGAAGAGCAGAAGAGGCAGAAAAACAGTCAGTGTAAATGTGGAATGCAATTGACTTAGTTGGGAAAGAAATCAGAAGACTAGCTGTCCAGGGAAAACAGTCTTTTGTGAGGACTATAAGAAGCTGAAAAAAAATACAGCAATAGTTGTTCCCCTAAGCCAGTGCTTCTCAATTATTTTCTGTCATGCCCCCTTACAAAAAAGAAAACATTTTTGAGTCCCCCGCAAGACTGTAAATAGTATCTTTATTTAAAATTTTTTAACCTGCAAGACAAAAATATATAAAATAATTTGAGCTGATTTTTTAATTAGAGGTGATGTCTGGATTAATGGCTACAATGAGCATGTTTTGCAATGCGTAGCTTTTCGAAGCGGGGTTTGAAGCAGGACACAGCAACTCTCAGCTCCAGAGACATACTGAGACATAAACAGGGCTTAGCTTGTTATGACAGTGTTTGCAGAGGTTAAACGTGCCTCCCTGGGCACTATTTCCTTTGAGGTGCAGAAGCTTCTCAGCTTAATATATTCCCATCTGTTAATCTCTGCTTTCACTTGCTTGGAGAGTGCAGTTTCCTCCTTGAAGATGCCTGTAATGTCCTGGAGTGTTTTGCCTATGTGCTGTTCTATATATCTTATGGTTTTGGGGCTGATATCGAGGTCTTTAATCCATTTGGATTTTACCTTTGTACATGATGTTAGCTGGGGGTCTAAGTTTAATTTTTTGCAAGTGGCTATCCAATTGTGCCAACACCACTTGTTGAAGAGGCTTTCCCTGCTCCATTTAGGATTTCCTGCTCCTTTATCAAAAATTAGATGGTTGTATCTCTGGGGAACATTTTCTGAGTATTCAAGCCTATTCCACTGATCTGAGGACCTATCTTTATTCCAATACCATGCTGTTTTGATAACTGTTGCTTTGTAGTACAGTTTAAAGTTGGGAAAAGTAATTCCTCCCATATTCTTTTTCCCAATGATTGCTTTAGCTATTCGAGGGTGTTTATTGTTCCAAATGAATTTCAAAAGTGTCTGATCCACTTCTTTGAAGAATGTCATGGGTATCTTTAGAGGGATGGCATTAAATCTGTATAATGCCTTGGGGAGTATTGACATTTTGATGATGTTAATCCTGCCAATCCATGAGCAGGGTATGTGTTTCCATTTCCGTGTGTCCTCTCTTATTTCTTGGAGCAGAGTTTTATAGTTTTCTTTGTATAGGTCCTTCCAGGATACAAGAGCCACCCACTGAGTGGGAGAAACTATTCACCCAATACCCATCAGATAAGGGGCTAATCTCCAAAATATACAAGGCACTGACAGAACTTTACAAGAAAAAAACATCTAACCCCATCAAAAAATGGGGAGAAGAAATGAACAGACACTTTGACAAAGAAGAAATACGCATGGCCAAAAGACACATGAAAAAATGTTCCACATCACTAATCATCAGGGAGATGCAAATCAAAACAACGATGAGATACCACCTCACACCCCAGAGAATGGCACACATCACAAAGAATGAGAATAAACAGTGTTGGCGGGGATGTGGAGAGAAAGGAACTCTTATCCACTGCTGGTGGGAATGCTGTCTAGTTCAACCTTTATGGAAAGCGATATGGAGATTCCTCCAAAAACTGGAAATCGAGCTCCCATACGATCCAGCTATACCACTCCTAGGAATATACCCTAGGAACACAAAAATACAATACAAAAACCCCTTCCTTACACCTATATTCATTGCAGCTCTATTTACCATAGCAAGACTCTGGAAACAACCAAGATGCCCTTCAACAGACGAATGGCTAAAGAAACTGTGGTACATATACACAATGGAATATTATGCAGCTGTCAGGAGAGATGAAGTCATGAAATTTTCCTATACATGGATGTACATGGAATCTATTATGCTGAGTGAAATAAGTCAGAGAGAGAGAGAAAAACGCAAAATGGTCTCACTCATCTATGGGTTTTAAGAAAAATGAAAGACACCCTGGTAATAATAATTTTCAGACACAAAAGAGAAAATAGCTGGAAGTTCCAGCTCACCTCAGGAAGCTCACCACAAAGAGTGATGAGTTTAGTTAGAGAAATAACTACATTTTGAACTGTCCTAATATTGAGAATGTATGAGGGAAATGTAGAGCCTGTTTAGGGTACAGGCGGGGGTTGGGTGGGGAGGAGGGAGATTTGGGACTTGGGTGATGGGAATGTTGCACTGGTGATGGGTGGTGTTCCTTTTATGACTGAAACCCAAACACAATCATGTATGTAATCAAGGTGTTTAAATAAAAAAAAATTATGCATTAAAAAAAAAAAAAAAACGTGCCTCCCTTTATGGAGCCTCGTCCCCGCCCCCGGGGGGGGGGGGGCGCGGCCTACTATTTGAGAACCACTGACCTGTGATGTGATGATGGTGGGCCAGAATATGACTCAGGGTTCTTGCAAGAAAGTGAACACCTTTGTGCATGCATCCTGGCCAATGGCCGACGCTGTCTGCCATAAGAATTTAACCCTGCACTTTTTCTTCTTTTTTTATTTTGTAGGTGTATGGAAAGGACTAGCCACGATACCTAGGACCCCTTGATAAAGATATAAAGTTAAGAAGGCAAGAATGTTTGCTTGGTTTGTTGTTGTTTTTATTTTTTAATAAGAACTATGGGTCAAGGTAATTCTAAAGAATTATGCCTTGCATAGTTGTGGGTCTAAAATCACCCAATATCAGATGGAAGAATTTCTCCAATTTGTACAAAGAATTAGTCTCTGGTTCCCTAAGGAAGTCAGTCTGTCTCTAAGAGACTGGATCAGGGTGGGCCAGGACATCCAAGAGTAGTTTTATGAAAAATTGACACAAAATGTCCATCTGGCAGTGTTTTCTATATAGATACAAATTAGGAGTTTTATAGATGATAGATCTAAATTAGGATGTATGACTCAGGAGACTAAATCAGAAAATCATGAGTCTTCTTATTTTAAAAGTTCTGTAGAAAAATGTAAAAATTGGCTGTATTATGAGGAAGAGGCAGAATTGGAAGAAGAAGCCTTTGAACATAAAGATCTGCTGGCTTTGGCGATAGCCCTCTTTCCTTTGCAAAAGATGAGAAAATGTACAAGAAAAACTAGACCCAATGCTACATTTTTTGGTGCTGCCCAGGAGCCTCACAATACAGAAAACTTATATTATGCAAAAAAGATTGAGCCTGTTGGGTAGAGCCATGGTCCTTACCTATAAAAAATAACAGGCAGTAAAACTTTTGGTGCAAGAAAATATATAGGGGTTCAACTAAAAGAAACTCAAAGAAATAAATTAAAATGCTTTTAATTATTTTTCTATTATTTTATTCTTTAAAAACTATTAGGTATATTAATTGAAGCTGGACGTAGTTCTGTTAAAGAGCATTTTTTCCTGATATAGAGTCAGCAAAGAAAGTTAAATGGCTGGGAATTTGGAAGATGTTCCAGATTCCTCATAAATCTCCTATGAGTATCTTGGGGGTCAATTTTTCTCAGCTGATCTCTGTCAAACTTTGCATTGTTTGTTTCTTTGCATTGCTGGTGTTCTGTGTTATTCTCAAATTTAGTCTGAGTTCAGTGTGTTGTGCTTTTTGCAATGCTTGTGCTTGTGTTTTGTGTCTGTAGTTTATTCTGAAAACAGCCCAAGGAACAGTGGAGAGGGGTCGTTAACTCCAGATATTTCTCCTACAGCCCCTTGGGATATTTGTCCTGGAGGAATTGTCGACTTTTCGTTCAATCTACATTGCTTTTCTATCAGTTTTAAAGGGGGAACACAAAAAGATGATATGAGATTATATGTGTGGCAAGTGGAAAGGGGGGGTGCAGATTGAAGTGCCAACTGAGGCGCAGGTGCCATTGATGCACACCCCAAAGAAAAAATATTAGTTTACCCTTTTCTCCTGGATAGAAGGAAGCTGGATAGAGGTGAGCTGGATTGAGATGGGCAAGCTGGATAGAGGCAAGCTGAGACTGGAAAAGTGGAAAAGAGGGAGGATCCAAGAAAAATGAGAAAACTATAGGAGTGTCCACCACTGAATAGCTCTGAAAAATAAGTGGAATATCTAGCCCTACTTCTGAGAACATACATCCTCCTGGGATGTGATGACCTGGCACTGAGTTAGCCACCAGGTCATAGGAACCGTGTGTTTTAGGTGGAGATCAGAACCTGATTAGAAGCTTTCACAGGGAACCCCAGCAAGAATCAGGCTCCTCTGAGAATTTCTTGGTTCCCAAGACTGTGTCCATGGATCCAGGTTTAGAAACTCAAACCTGGGAGCCTGAGCAGAGGAATGCTGTAGTCTTATTACTTCTAGAAAGTCTCGCCTAGTCCCAACTGACTAACCCATCTCTATTTGTTCATTTATTTAAGGGGCTCACAACTAATGGTGATCAGAGGTTACTCCTGGCAAGCTTGGGGAACCAAATGGGAATCCGGTGATTAAATCCAGGTCAGCTGCTTGCAAGGCAAATGCCCTACTCACTGTGCTATTGTACTGGCCCCAGACTTGTATCTCTCTCTCTCTCTCTCTCTCTCTCTCTCTCTCTCTCTCTCTCTCTCTCTCTCTCTCTCTCTCTCTCTCTCTCTCTCAACCTTCTTTGTGCATTTTAAAAAGTTTAAAATGTGATATCAGAGCAATAGCACAGCGGAGGGCATTTGCCTTGCATGCAGCTGACCCAGGATGAACCTGGGTTCTATCCTGGCATCCCTTAGAGTCTCCTGAGCCAGGATCGATTTTGAGCACATAGCCAGGAGTAACCAGAGTGTCATCAGGTGTGGCCCAAAAACAAACAAACAAAAAGTTTAAAATAAAACTTTAAATTTTAAATACCATGGTTTACAGAATTACTCATAATACAGTTATTTCTAACATTCAACATTCCAACACCAATCCCACCACTCGTGTAACATTCCCTCTACCCTAGTCAACAGCTTCTCACCTTCCCTGAAACCTGCTCCTTAGCTGATACAAATACTTTACTTAATATTGTTTGATACAAATAGATGGTAATGGAATTATAAAAATACAATTTAATTAAAAGTAATTTTTTTTGGATTTGAATGATAACACATTGGATAGGTCATTTGCCTTGCATGCAATCACTCGTTTCAATCCCAGGCATCCCATATGGTCCCCAAGCAGAGCAGAGTCAACCAGTATTAAGAGATAGAGGGCCTAATTACTTTCAGATAATTTATAATTCCCCAAGCCATGAGTGATTTCTTTTTTTTGTTTGTTTTGTTTTGGGGGGCCACATTCAACAGCACTCAGAAGATATTCCTGGCTTTGCGCTCAGAAATTACTCCTGGCAAGCTCAGAGGATCACATGGGATACCCAGGATCTAACCCTGGTTGGCCATATACATGGCAAATGATGTAGAATTGTTCAGGCCCCTGCCAGAAATAATTTCTGGTTGTAGAACCAGAAGTAACTCCTGAGCATCACTGACTATAACCCAAAAACCAAAAAATAGTAAATTTGTGCAAATTGTCATACCTCAGAATGGTGACCTATCTCATTAATGGCTAGTGTATCTTCTTTTGTGTCACTTCTGGGGACTCTCTCATCATGATCTTGCCTCAGTGAGTGAACTATGTTCCCATGCCCCTGTCTATAGGCTCTGTCCTCCTAAAAGAGACTGAACCAGAGACCCATAAAATTGTGAAACATTTTATCATGTGGAGCTATTTATGAGAAAAGCCTTTGACATACTCTAAAAAACAAGATTGTCATGAATAAAAATGGCAGAGCTCATGGAAACAAAGGATTCCTAAAACTGGCAGTAAATTAATATTTTCAGTTAGTGCTGGTATACAGAATAACAAAAAACACAGGAATGCAAGGTATTAATAGGGAGGTATAAAAATAAGACAGGGAAGAAATAAATCAACTAAATCAGAGCCACATGGTTCTCCTCATCTGTGTTTTCTGATCTGTCCTTCTTATTTTTTTTTTATTTGCAAGACCATTTAGTTATCTTCTTTCCTTTTTCCCCTTTTTATGTGGTGTTTGGGTCACACCTAGTGTTCCAGGGACTATTCTTAGCATGCTGCTCCGAGGATGCTCCAGGACACAGCAATGCTGAGTGAGAATGGAATCTGAGTCTTAAACCTTCGGTTCCAATCCTTCAAGCTATCTCCTCAGCCCCTACAAAAAATTTTTTTACATAAAAAATTATGAATAGTTTGTGGCATGGCACACTTAGTTGATTTCTCTTTTAAAAATTAATACCTTTGGGTTTGTTTTTTTTTGTTTTGTCTCTTTTGCTTTTTTGGGTCACACCCAGCAGCACTCAGGGGTTACTTCTGGCTCTCTGCTCAGAAATTGCTCCTGGCAGGCACAGGGGACCATATGGGATGTCGGGATTCAAACCACCATTCTTCTGCATGAAAGGCAAACACCTTATCACCATGCTATCTCTCTGGCCCATAAAATTAATATCTTTGTTAAGTAGCAAATAGTGATCTGTTCTTCTTACAAAATACAGACATTAGTCAAACCTCACCAGGATGAGGTGGTGATGATAAAAAATTACCTCCTTCCTGAATTTTCTATGTTTCAGTCGTAGTTTCAAAAGTTATGTTTTGAAAAACATAAAGTTATGTTTTTTTATCTTTTTCCTTTTCCTTTCCTTTTTTTTCCCCACAGTAGGCTGTGTTCAGGGCTTATGACTGGCTTTTTACTTAGGGATTACTCCTAGTAAACTTGGGAGACTATATGAGCTGCTAGGGAAAAACCCAGATCAACTGTGCAAAACAAGAAACCCTAATCATTGAACTATCTCTCTACACCATTTTCTCTCTCCTTTTTCTTTTGTCCACGAAGAACCTTTCTACTGCCTGGCATCATTAAAATATGATCTTCTTCACCAAGTTCTTTTGTATTTGTATTTTTGGGCCTCTCCAGGAGATGCTCAGGGTTTACTCCTGACTTTGAGCTTAGGGCTCATTCCTGGCAGGAATCAGGGCACTATATGTGGTGATGGGGATCTAATTATTGCTCTGCCAACCTACCCCATTCTTTTATGGGCCACACCTGGTGATGCTCAGGGGTTTCTCCTGGATATGTGCTAAGAAATTTCTCCTGGCTTGGGGGACCTTATAGGACACCTGGGGATTGAACCACACTCAGTCTGTCCTACATTAACGCATGCAAGGCAAACGCTCTACCACTTGCAGCAGCTCTGTCCCACCTACCCCATTCTTGAAGAGAAAGCTGTGCAGGGAGATACAGACCCACAGACAGCAAAGTAAAAAAACTGCATCAAGGATAAAGGGTTCCTATGCTAGAATGAATGTTATATGAGCTCAGAAACTACAAGCCTCAAGATAAATGTGCTTTTTCCAATTTTATTAATTTTATTTTTGGCAGGAGGAGTGATTTACTGAACTGTTTGATAGAAATAAAGTTTTGTTTAATGTATTATATTGAAAAATATAGATGACACATTTTATAATATGTTTCAGAAATAGTGCATAACAATTAGGCAATGTTTTATCTGCATCCCCCAATTTTGAACATTTTTTTGTGTGTGTGGTTTTTGGGTCACACCCGGCAGTGCTCAGGGGTTATTCCTGGCTCCAGGCTCAGAAATTGCTCCTGGCAGGCACGGGGGACCATATGGGACACCGAGATTCGAACCAATGACCTCCTGCATGAAAGGCAAACGCCTTACCTCCATGCTATCTCTCTGGCCCCAATTTTGAACATTTTGAGAGTAATTAGGTCCTCTATCTCTTAATACTATAATTATTATTTGCTTTTTAAATGTTACATACTCTTGCCTACATAACCATTTTACAACCATCAAATATTATCACACAGGAAATTCTAAGATAGCCTTAATATCTATGCACATATTTATTCTACAAATATTAATAGGTTTGCATTACAGCGCATACTTTGCATGCTTGAGGATGTGTGATTAATCTCCAGTATTTCCTGTCTCAACCAAAATTAAAATAAAAAAAAATTAGGGATCAGAAATATATCTCAATGGACTCAGCACAGGCACTGCATGCAAGAGGCCTCAGTTCAATCGCTGCCACCACATGCTCCCCAGTACCCTTGGGAGCAAACTACAAATACTGTGTTAAGAATAACCACTGAGCTTTGGGTAACTTTGACCCAAAATTACAACAAAAATTAAAAACATGCATTAGTTAAGTTAAAAAAATAAAGGAGGCATGAGATAAAGTTCATGTTTTCTGGCCCTAACTTTGAGTGTTTTCACTAGATATTTTTTGCCATCACTTACAATTTGGGGGAAAGCCTAAAATACTGCTCTGTGGACTATGAGAACCCAATTCTGGCTGGATGCTCCTACTTAGAGATTAAATAAGGGTGATCCCTACAAAGGAGAGACTGTCCTAGTGAGACCCACCAGGGGCCTCACTCACCTGGAACTTTACTGCACCCTTAGTACTATTTTCCTGAAGGGCAGATGGGAAGTGAAGTCCTTTGTTCTTGAGTGAACCCTTATTTATGTCTCCAATAGCCAATGGCATGGCCTACGGACATGCATGACTAAGCTACTATCAACTTCTTCTATGTTATGTTTTTCCACTTCATTGACACAATGTGAGCATTCAGGTAAAGGAGATGTGGTCTACAAGCAAGAAGCAGCAGTGTAATCTTCTCAGGATCATATGTACTGAATACTGTTTTAGCTGAACATGCCTTTCCTCATATTCATAAATACACTTCTTTTCAGGTTGACTTGAATTTGACCTTAAAACATGTCTGAACTCCATTTTGAGATATTAATTAGAGTGTTATTTTAGAAGCACTATTTAACTGATTTTAGAAATTGAGCCCCTAACTCTCTCCTCCCCCATCACCATACACCTGATGATGCTCCAGCATTACCCTCAGTGCTTAGGAGACCATATGGTAATTAGTTATTGAACTGGGCTTGATTGCATGCAAGCAAGTCTTGTCCCATGGACTATCTCTCTGACCCCCCTCTTTTTGTTTTTGAGTCCAATCCAGTGATGTTTAGGGAGTACTTGAGGCTCAGTTCTAAAGATTTCCTCCTGCTGGTGCTTAGAGGAGCATGTAGAATTTAGGACTAAGAACTTCTGCATGCTAAGCATATGCTCTAGTCTGGGATCTGCAACCTTTAAGACATAAAGAGCTACGTGGACTCATTTCCAAAGGAAACAAAAACCTGGGAGCCGCAAAACCACTGTGACATTTAAAACTGAAAAGGGAAGTCATCATTACCCTGCCCCCACCAATAACTCGTATTACCTTGGCGGATGTCCTGCCCTTAAGAAAGTCATTACTGCCCCTTCTTTTCCCCTCCCCCTTCTTATGGTATATAAGAACGAACGTAGAGGGCCCGGAGAGATAGCACAGCGGTGTTTGCCTTGCAAGCAGCTGATCCAGGACCAAAGGTGGTTGGTTCAAATCCCGGTGTCCCATATGGTCCCCCATGCCTGCCAGGAGCTATTTCTGAGCAGATAGCCAGGAGTAACCCCTGAGCACCGCTGGGTGTGACCCAAAAACCAAAAAAAAAAAAAAAAAAAAAAAAAAAAGAACAAATGTAGAACGCCATGTGGTCCTTTGCCCCTGTTCGGTTCCGAACAAGCATTGAACCCTGGCCAGCAAGAATAAAGAACCCCACTTGAGCTTTTGCCTGAGTAACGGTCTCTTCACTTCTCCACGTCAGCGCAGTATCTGGACTGCCAAACCTTTCATTGGCGAGCTAGCCAGGAGTCCTTGATCTGTCCAGAGTGGGGTGGTGAACAGACTACTCGGTGGGTTCTAAGTAGTGTGTCCTGTGCTGTTGGTTGTAATTTGATGCGTGTTGGAAATAGAAATAGGGAAATGGTTGTGTTATCGAGGGCTTGAGAGTCTCCACTTGACGTGGATTCTGGGTGGAATTAAGAGTTCCCTACTCGATGTGGAATCTGAGTAGTAGCAGACTTTGTGACTGAGGGTTCGAGTCCCCTACTCGATGAGGAATCCGAGTAGTAGCAAGCTGACGGGCTCTGGTGCTATAGGTCACAACCCTGGAGGTGCTCCAGGAGGTCATTAAAAGCAGTGGGAAGACGTTCCCGGGCTGCTGAGAGAAGTTGTCTGCCTGTGATTTGTGGAGCTCAACCAGCTTGGTTGTTATTGGCATTGCTGTCTGTCTTGGATTTATTGTTGGTATTTACAGTCTAGAATTAATCTGTAAATTTTACAGTTGTGCCTCTGAATGTTCCTTTGATTCCTCTCTGACTGCCTCCTTTGTCTGTCTACCTTCGTGGCAATTCTAAGTCTGACTCACAAATCCTCAGGTCAGAACTTGTGTGTTAAGCCAGTTTTGTTATTCTAGGGACATGGCAGAAGGTGTCAGAGATCACAAACCCCAGATTTCTCAATGGCCATCGGGGATAAATTTTCCCTGGAGAATTTCTGGACTTTGCAACCATGCAGCTTTCCTGCCATGTGTTAGTTAAGGCCAGAAAAAGATGGACATGTGACTAGAGAGAGGAGCAAGGCTAACTGGCCGCTTTTTGGTTGAAGAAAAAAAAAGTGCTTTTTTTAACTCCCCAGCCTGGAGAGATGGAAGTCTATCTAAAGAAAAAAAAAAGTTCACCTAGCCCCTTCCTTGAGCAAGATATTTAAATTCATTGGATCATATTTTTATTTTTATTTCCCATTGGCAAAATGATAAAGATAGAATTAGAGATTATTCTGAAGTCACTAGGTATGACCACAGGCAACATTATAGTTTTATGGGTTTCTCTCCACTGGAAGTGGAAGCAAAGATAAACAAATGGGACTATATTAAACTGAGAAGCTTCTTTTTTTTATTTTTATTGTGGTAAAAGTGAATTACAAATTTTTCGCAGTAATATTTAAGGCAATAGTGACAATGAATGAGGTCCTGGTCCTGGTACCATTGAGGTGGGGGGAAGGCAAACAAAAAAGAGAAAAACTAAGAGGAGTCCGTCTAGATGTTATAAATATCCATTTAGAAGAATGAAGGGAAGGTATATGGGAGGGGTATGAAGGGAGAGAAAAGAGAAAATACCTTAGAAAGAAAGGGAGAAGAGAAAGGGAAAAAAGAAAAGAGAAAAATAGAAAAGAGAAAAGTGAAAAGAAAAAAAAACAAAAACAAAAAAAAAAAGTAGAGCCTGTAGTTTAAGTCTGTACATCGCAGTTACTGCTTCGGTGGTCTGACTAGTCAAGTACTTTAATTCCTAAAAGAAGGTGTAACCTAGAGATAAAGTGTATGTCAAAGAGTTTTCTCGGGGCCATCTTGTAGTGCAAGAAAGGTATGGTATCTCGTGTAGTATCCCGAGTTGCCGTCCCCTTTCTCCCCTCCAGAAATCCAACTATCCCTTCACCCCTCAATCCCATCCAGATCTCCCACCATATTAAAACTCTCCACCCTCAGTCCTTAATCTATCAGGCATCAAGATCGACCTCCTACCCAACGAACCAGTACTCAGCACCCAGGCGAGGGGACACCCAGTCAAACCCACACCTCGTCTCCTGCAAGAAAAGACAGCCAACTCCCCTGCGGACTCATGCTGCGAGGCCCTCCATACCAACTCCCCCTAACGTGGACTGTTTCTTGAAACCGGACCTAGGTCCAAAAGTATCTCCAATGCAAGAACTCTTCCAAGACCTCCCTGCTGCAAATTTTTACCAATCTGAAGAAGGTCAGGGGTGTGATAGAAAGATGCCAGGGAACCCATGCACCACAAGAAAAACCCAAAAGACAATGGGAAAAACTGTACTTCCAACATAGGCATAAGACCTGTAATATACCACCTCTTTACCTGCTTTCCCCCAAATGTAAGATAGTCTTTTGCATCACTTTGGTCCTTTAAAAACTTCGCTAACTCATTTTATTTCTTTTCTTTTTCTTTTTTTTAATTAATTAATTTATTTTTTTTAAATGTCTGTCCTACATATACATTTGTGAGCACATACATCATTTTTATTCCTTTTTTTTTTTTATCGTTTCTGGGTATGTGACCTGTTTCTGTTATCCCCTCTGTCCACCCCCAAATACACCGACAATATAAGGTAGCACCATTTCTCCCTGCAAAGGCACACTAAATAAAGGGGAAATCTTACATATATATATATATATATATATATATATATATATATATATATATATATATATATATATATATATTTAAAAAAAAGAGCTCTTATCTACTAGAGATAGGAACTCATAGTTGTTTATAATACAGGGATATCTCCTACCCTGAAAATATGTCATGTGGAATCAACTTAGACCTCAGGTGATTAGATACCATTCATCCAGCCTTGAAACCTGGATCCCAGACATAGAAACGGCACAGTTCTTCACAACAGCTACAAGAAACAAATCCCAGCAGGGACAGCCTTAATACTGTGGGGTCACCAACAAGGACCAGCTCTAACATGATATCCTGACAACGAGGAAAATGTGAACAACTTGACCTTAGAGCAGATTAGCCTACCTTACCAGCCAACGACAAGACAAAACCAGAAGACTTGTCGCCCTTTGGTAGGTCCAAAAGCCAAGATCGCGATTTATAGATGACTGGCTGCTAGAACCATGACCAGACTGTATATATCTTGGGACCAATAAAAAAGCCCTAGTTTAGGGTTTGAACTATGACCTGCACAATAATTATGATCCCCAGTTCCAAAGGTCTGGCAGAAACAATTGAAACGGAATGGGGCTTCTGGAAGCACAAAGAAAGACGCTATCCTAGGTGCCATTCCAGGTTCAACACAAAGACCAAGATCTCCAACCACAGAAGATGGATTAAAATGACACTGAGGTAACAGAACCTCTAGAACCACAAAGACTGACTTCATCATAAGTCCTACCTCAGGATCCGTGCAGATACTGAGACCTCTAGACACAGAGGTCTGATTGTATCACCCAGGACAGGGCAGAAGTCTTCCACACACCACAAAAGCACCACCGGGAGAATAAATGATCCTGAACAGAGTCTATAGTTGATCCCATGACAATATACTCCAAGGACGGAGAAACCCCATATTTCTTAGGCCAAGTGAATTCCTCTTCGAATGACCCCAATATCTACTGTGCCAGGGCCGGAGGGAAAAAACAAAAATACAAAAAGCACAAAACCTCGGTTATTTTTTTATATATTATTTTTTTATCTTCATTTATTATTATTATTATTATTTTTATTTTTATTTACCTACCTATCTTTGGTAGATTTCTCTGTTTAGGTGTGATTATTGAAATTGTTGTCCCAAGTTATACTTATTTTTTTCTCTTCCTTTCTTTTCTTTCTTTATGTACTATGCCATGTTTCTTATTTCAAGACCATGGTGTTTTTCATTTTGATTTGTTTTTGTTTGTTTCTTTTTGTTTTTGTTTGTTTTTCTTTGTTTTGTTTTTGTTTGTTTGTTTGTTTTGTGGTGCTAATCGATATAGCTGGAATCCTCACTGGATATTTGACACTTCTTTTGCTACTGGGGGAGTGTTTCACCTTCTTTATCTCCTTCATCTCTCAAAGCGTTGATGAGAGCCCCTAGAAGGATTCCGCCCATTTTCGGCATATTAGACTCTTATCCCAGCTTATTACTTTTCTCTTTTTCAAACAAAACCACGCAACTTGAACTAGCTAGTCCTGCCTCCAGTTAGAGGGGGAAATAAGGGAGGCATCAAGACCAAACAGGTGCAAGACTACTAAGTAGTAGGTCAGATACAGAGGGGACCACATATTCTAGCCGCCCTGGGGGTGAGGGAAGAGGAAATGGGAGGGAGGACAAAAATGGAGGTATAGGAAAGACAATCTGGTGATGGGAATCCCCCTTGATTTTATGTAAATATGTACCTAAAATAATATTGTCAACAATATGTAAGCCACGATGATCAAAATAAAAATTATATTAAAAAAAAAGAAGAAGAATGAAGGGAAAAAGAAGAAAACGGGTAACAAACAACACAAAAACAAAAAACAATAAGGGAGTAACAACAGAAGTACAAAAAGAATAAACCAAAAATGAAAACCATCAGCTATGGCAAAACAAAAACAAAAAACAGCAGCAACAACAAAAACTAACAACAAAAAAAAAACAACAACAAAATTAAATTTAAAAAAGCAGACCAGCAATTTCTTAAAAAAGGATTGTGTTTCTTCCTTTTTTTTTTTTTTTTTTTTTTTTTTTTGCATAGGCACAGTAAATATTGGGAAAATTAGAATGGGAATTCCTTGGCCTAACAGATACAGGATTTCTCTGCCCTTGAAGCATACTGCCATGGAAATACCTACAGGCTTCATACTCACTCATTTACAACACCCCAAGGTCTTTTTTATCATGCCGGAAACTTTCCACTCAGATATGGGTGATGGCATCCCATCTCTCTAGCTGGTGCTCTTGTTATTAGTGTAGGACATAGGGTGAAATCTAGGGGAGATTTTTTTCTTTATGGTTCTAGGGGTTCTGTTCCATCACTGTTGTTGTGATCAGACTTCTGTAATTAGTGGTCTTGGTTTTTGTTCAGATCCTAGGATAGAGCCTAGGATATAGTCTTTCAGCATGGTTCCAGAATTTCTGCTCGGTTGCAGTTGTCAACGTCAGATCTCTGAAATTAGGGATCTTGGTTTTTATACAAATTCTAGGCCGAGGCCTAGGCTAGGAACTTACTCATTGGTACCTCAATAGGTTCTGTCCAGACCATGTTTGTCAAAATCAGTCTTCTGTAAATAGTAATTTTAGTTTTTGTTTAGGGCAAAAGATGACATGTCTCCCAATTGTATCATACATTAGGTGGTGAGATAGGGCAGCCCTCTCTTAGCTCAAGTTATTGTTGTTTTCTAATGTCAGGATGTCATGTTAACTCTGGAACAAGTTGGTCGGGCTGGTATTTGGAGTTTCCCCAGGAGGAGTTTGGTTCCTGGTGCTGTTCCTGGAACCTATGTTTCACTTCTGGGATCTGGGGTTCTGGACGGTCGCTGTCCAAACACCTGAGGTCTAATAAACGAAGAAGCTTCTGCACCTCAAAGGAAATAGTGACTAGAATACAAAAGCCACCCACAGAATGGGAGAAACTATTCACCCAAAACCCATCAGATATTGGGCTAATATCTAAGATATACAAGGTACTGACAGAACTTAACATCTAATCCCTTCAAAAAGTGGGGAGAAGAAATTAACAGACATTTCCTCAAAGAAGAAATACAAGTGGTAAAAAGGCATAAGAAAAAATGCTTTAAATCCCTTAAATAAGGGAGATGCAAATCAAAACAACCATGAGGTATCATCTCACACCACAGAAACTGGTACACAGCACAAAGAAAAGAACGATCAGTGCTTGCTGGTGGGAGTGCCATCTAGTCCAGCTCTTATGGAGATTCCCCAAAAAACTGGAAATTGAACTATTTGACCCAGCTATACCACTCCTAGGGTTATACACCCTCGGAACACAAAAATCCAATACAAAAATTCCTTCCTCACACCCATATTCATTGTAGTGCTAATTTACAATAGCCAGACTCTGGAAACAACCAAGATGCCCTTCAAAAAATGAATGGCTAAAGAAACTGTGGTACATATACACAATGGAATATTATGCAGCTTTCAGGAGATATAAAGTCATGAAATTTTCCTATACATGGATGTACATGGAATTGATTATGCTGAGTGAAATAATTCAGAGGGTGAGAGAGAGACACAGAATAGTCTCATTAATCTATGGGTTTTAAAAAAAGATTAAAGACATTGAAATAAATCCCAGAGATGAAGGCCAGAAGGACTGGCTCAAGATATGAAGCTCACCACAAAGAATGGTGAGTGCAGTTAGAGAAATAACTACATTGAGAACTATCATAACAATGTCAGTGAGTGAGGGACGTAGAAAGCCTGTCTCAAATACAGGCAGAAGGTGGGGAGGGAAGAGAAGAGGACATTGGTGATGGAAAGGTTGCACAGTAAAGGGGGGGGTGTTCTTGTTATGACTGAAACCCAACTCCAATTATGTTTGTAATCATGGTGTTTAAATAAAGAAATTATTTAAAAAAAAAAGAACAATCAGTGCTGGCAGGAAGGGGTGGGGAAAAAGGAACTCTCCTTCACTGCTGGTGGAAATACCATCTAGTCCAGCCTTTATGGAAAACAATATGGAGATTCCTTAAAATCTGGAAATTGATCTCCCATATGATCCATTTATACTACTCCTGGGGAATCTACCCTAGCAACACAAAAACCCTAGCAATACAAAATGCCTCTGCACACCTATTTTTATTGCTGCACTATTTACAACAGCCAGAATCTGGAAAAAACCCAGATGCCTGACAAAAGATGAGTGGCTAAAGAAACTGTGGTACATATACACAATGGAGTACTATGCAGCCATCAGAAAAAATAAATGCATGAAATTTTTCTATACATGGATGGACATGGAAACTATTATGCTGAGTGAAATAAGTCAGAGGTAGAGAGACAAACACAGAATAGTCTCACTTATCTGTGGAATTTAAGAAAAATAAGACATTATTGCAATAATACCCAGAGACAAGAGAGATGAAGGCTTGAAATATTGACAAGCTCACAATATGAAGCTTACCACAAAGAGTGGTTTGCTCAGTTAGAGAAATAACTACACTAATAATTATCTTGACAGTGGTAGTGAGTGAAAGAAATTGAATGCTTTTCTTGAATACAGGCAGGAGAAGTGGGGAGGAGGGAGATGGGGGGCATTGGTGGTGAGAATGTAGCTCTAGTGAAGGGGGAATCTTCTTTTTTATGACTGAAAACCAACTACAAACATGTTTGTAATCATGATGTTTAAGTAAAGATATTATTATTTAAAAAAATAAACATTCCTAACTTAGCCTTAACATTCTGGATAAGATAATGGATAATACCTAAAACAAATGGTCAAATTGACGCAAACCAGCAATTCCCACTCTGTAGGACTCTTGCATTCATTGTAAAGAAATGCAAAGAAAAGTCTGTACAAAGCCTCAGTTTTCCTATAACCCGCCCCCCACACACACATAAAACAAGCCCTATAAAATAAGTTATGAGTTTTTAAAGCTAAGCAGCTTTCAAGTTCCATCTTGTGCTAAATGCCATAACCCAAGTAGGAATTTGTTCTAATTCACATTAGGGTCAGTTTATGTTTTAAATGTAAATTCAAGTAAGTTTCTCTGTGAAGATCACAGAAAAGAATAATTTATGATGTTCTCCCATTGTAATCAATTCATTAAAAAACAATGGAGGACCATGATCCATAGTCATTGGTGGAAGACTAATGAGACATACATACTAGTGAGACATACATTGAGAGGTGGAAGTCAAGCTAAGAAGTATAGTTGAGTCAGAGAGTGGAAAATATAAGTGTTCATAATGAAGGATTGAGGATATAGTAGATTTACCTATCAACATGTTTAAATGTCTTGGAATTGGGGCTGTCCGTAAAGGACTCTTTCCATCAATTGTTGTGATAATTGAACACTCTGGAAAAGAGTGGGCATACAGAACACCTCAAAATTAAAAGATAGTAGCCCTAATCATTTTGTCTTCCTGTTTTGGATTTATAAAGGGTAAAGATAAGAAAATTAGATCTTCCTTTAAAAGCATGATTTAAAAATTTTTGATATCCTTTTTCTATTTTAATTTTGTTTTCATTAAGAATATTCCTTGTTTATTTTATAACAACACCTAAAAGCAATCCTCTACCAGGGAAGACCCTACCACTGCTTTGACATTGACCTGCTCAAAAGAGACTTCCCTTAACACTAAGAGGACTTCACAACAATGACCTGCTTACAGGACAGGGCTCTCTGCATTGTTCTTTAATTGTGAGGTGAAACGAGAGGACACTCCCCACCATCCTGACTGCAATGTATGATATGCAGATTCCAGGATCTTTAATACAGAAACAATATCAACAACAGAGGCTGTGTGAAATATAAAAGTATATTGGCACTACAGACAATGACCTGGATTGGACAAACTAGTTTGCCTGGAGCCTAGAGTTGGTCTTATGCCAGGAAACTTCAGGGGTAGGGTCTCCTTGTATTTAGGCTAAGGCTTTTCCTTTCCATGTCCCACATATTTTGGTGGGCCTATGCAAACAATAATTGCCATTATAACACCGTTTTTACTGTGCTCCTTTTACTCTAATCCTTAAGAAAAACAACCCACTTAAACTTTTGAAGTTAACTTAAACTAATATGCATGTGCATGGAAATGTAAAAAAGTACTTTGCCTTCAATGTTTAAGGAGTTACATAAGTTTTATGGCTTTATATTGCTTTGTGTGCTGCTAAGAAATATTATGCATTACAATCTGGGGACTTGTGGGGCAAAGTAATTGTACATGGGTTCTGTTTTATTTTTCTTAATGTTCTTTGGCTGAAAGTTCAAAGTTCAGATATCAGCAAGGGTATTTCTGAGACTTCTGTTTATGGGTGATTGTCCTTCCACTGTAATTTTACCTTGTCCTCTTTCTTTGCATCTTTGTTCTCATAATTAAAAATAAGAAATGAAAAAAAAAGAATATTCCTTGCACCATCCCACTCCAAATTGCCTCACCTGGAGAAGCTAGTGCATGCTGTTCTTTTTTTCTGACCATGGACCTAACTTTATCTACACTTGCTCAGAACTAACATATCTTTTAAATTTGAAAAGCTACTTTAACTAGAGAAAATGTAAATTTAAACACATGCATGTCTCTGTAATGGATTTATTAACTTAGTTTGATGTCAATTTAATAATATTCTGCATCTGTTTACCTATTTTTTAGATTTTTTAATTTAAACAAAATGCATCACATAGTTGACATAACTGATCATTTGTTTCCAGATGACAAAAAGCAAAGTTATTAGAAAAATAGAATGAAAATAGAAAGAAAAACTAAAAAAAGTAAAATGGAAGAGAAGAAAAAAGCAGAAGAAAAAGTTCAGTAACAAGTTATATTTGTGAAAATTATTGTATCTTCAATAAAGTCATTAATACAAAAGCAGAAGGTTTAGTAAGCTCTTTTTATTTAAGATAAGAGATAAAAAGGGCTATGTGTGGCAATTGTTGTTTGCATAGGCACAGCAAAATATGGGGGAGATAGATTTGAAAAATCTTTGGCCTAAAAACAGGGAGACCTTATCTCAAGATCATGGTTATTGTTTGGATGTTTTCTTTATTGCTGTGGTGCTTATTGCTGTGGTGCTTTTCAGTTTTTTGTTTGATATTTTTTGTATTGTTGTTTTTCTTCCTTTTTCCCTTCTTTTAAATTGATATTTATAGCCTCTAGAAGGACTCCTCCCAATTTTTTGCTTGTTTGATTTTTACTCCCTCCTTTTTTTCTTTTCTTCTAACAGAACCACATAACTTGAGCCATCTTGTTCTGCCTCACAAATTGATGGAGACATAATGGAGGGCACCAAGACCAAACAGTTATATGAACATTGAGTAGAAATAAAAAATGATCAGACTTAAACACCAAATCCAAAGCCAATGACAACAGAATCAATACCCAATCTACACACGCTGGACACAGAGGGGACCACTTATACTAGCAGCCTGAGGGGCAAAGGAGGGGTGTATGGGATGCATGCTGGAAACAGTGGTGGAGGGAGGACAACATTGGTGGTGGGAATGCCCCTGATTCAATGTCAGTATGTACCTAAAATATTACTGTGAAAGATTTGTAATCCACTTTGGTCAAAATAAAAATTATTTTAAAATAAAAAAAAATAAAGCAACACTCAAAAAAAAACAAACAAAAAAAAAAAACGGGGAGACCTTACCCATGAACTATTCTGACATAAGATGAACTCCAGGCTCCAGACATTCAGAACTTATTTTGGCAGAGAATGAGGAGAAATTTGGATTCTTTTATTCAAGTTTTTTGTTTTTCTGTCATGGAAATCAGACCTGCTGCATTCATCACAGGTTTGGCCATTCAACATTTGACACCACAATAATGAATATAAATGATGACACCTGTCAGACATTTCCTACATGCCAGCCTCTCTACTGAGTGTTTTATACATATTATCACATCAAATCTAACTGCTCTCTCTAGAATTGCAGGGTATATGGGTTCCCTAATCTGTGTCTATATACATCTCTTCCTTTCTCCCGCTTAACATGTGGAAGAAACAATAAGAAAGAGGGAGTAGAATTTAGGGACAGGGTACCTCCAATTCTTTGACCGATGGTCTTACAGTCTTCCCCAGCTGACCTGGTGGTGGGACCAGCAGCACCTCCTTATGTTTGTATAGCATTTCATGGTGTCGCCATAGGAAGCTGCATGAAATAGGCTCAATAGGATGACTTGCCATCCCCAGGGATCAGGGAATTGAGATTTCACGGTTTAATTAAAGAATTTCCTACTTGTTTAGTAGCAAAAGCTCCAGACTTAAGATAGGTAGGTCTCCTTACAAATCAGATGCCCTGTCTACTTTACCATTGGCTAAAAGGAAACAATGTTGTGGGGAGAAGAGTACTAAGTAAGGGTTCACATGAGAAGAGTCAGCTACTCCAGTTGGCCACAATTAAGGTCATCCATTACCTGTGCAAGAGCTGTTTCAGAGATCTGATCTCTGTATGTCTGACTGTCTTTGTCTGTCTGTCTGTCTGTCTCTCTCTCTGTCTCTCTATCTCTGTCTCCATTGCTCCTCCCTTCCTTTTCCACTCCTTACTTTCTCTCTTCTCCCTTCTCTCTCTCTCTCTCCTCCTCATCTCCCCTTCATTCCCTCTAAACTTGTTCAGCCATTGCGCTTTGACCTAGGCTGTGGGCCTGGTTCTGGTCTGATTCCTTTGGCCTGAAGGTTTAGGCACAAAGGAGTGTTTCAGCTTCATCTCCCTGATCCAGGATCTCATTTCCCTTGACCTCAGTAGACTTCCGTGGCCCAAAGCCTACTTGTCACAAACAGGCTGGTGGGAGCTGCCAGAGCAAGTTTCCTTCCTCCTGATAATTATTTCTCCTGCCTTGGTATTTCCCAGGCTCTCCACCCTGGCAATTTGCCCAGGCCAAATGAGATGAAATGTGGAAATGCCATCTCCCTATCTCCCCTCGACTGCAGGCACTATGTTGTTAAATAATGAAGAGGTCCTTTGGATGGAGCCGGATGGAGATGGAAGCCTTTGTCCCTTAGCCCCAGCCACGTGGCTCCATCCCCCATTAAATGGCAGTTCTGCAAGTTCAGGTGGTTGCAGCGGGTAGAAAACTCATCCAGAGACAGGCATCAGGATATATCAGTTTTATTTACCCTGGCCATCAAGTGTGGCCTATATCATAAACCTGATGAGGAAAAATTTCTTAAATGTTTTTAGGTCTTTTATATATTTTAAACTTCTCTTTTTCAAAGACTGCCCCATTTTAGAATTCTAGCCTGCAAACAAAATCCCCTGCCAGAAGAGCAGGGAGCCACAGATACAAAGAGGCCTCAAACAGTTAGAAAAAGGCTTCAGACAGTTAGCTCGAGTTAAGATTAGCAAGTTCTGCTCTCACAGCTCCCAAGGACAGCAAGCCTGGGAGATAAAGACTTGGGCATGTGGAATCAAGGCCCGTTTAACTTACTATTATGTTATAGCTGCCACTTTAAGTAAGTTTTTAATTTTATAGGATATATGTATATTAATAAGTTAAGTTAGCTGTTAAGCATTCTTATATTATTGCTAATAATTATAAGCCTAGAGTGATTTCAGCAGTACCAACCAGAGGGGGCTCTCGGCGCCAGAAAGCCCAACTCCCATGATTCTGAGGCTGACGTATGTGCCACTCTGTGCAAAGGAATCTAACAATTAGCTACATTTGAACCTTGAGTTTTAGTGATCCCCTTTCTTCTCTGTAACTAACAAGGCCAAGTTGTACCCATCCTGGCCCACTGTGATAAGCTGACACCTGCAATATGTAACACTATGGTTGATAAGTTTTAATGATCATCTCTTTGTTCATTGAATATGTTTCTTCCTTCTGACTAAGTTATGATGTAAAAATGCACAAACTGCGCCTGTAAGAAATGATGACACTGTTCCTTTAAGAAATGATCTATATTGCTCAGACAAAGCTTGAGGTCTTTGCTATGGGATCTGTCCCAGGGCACTGACCCTGGATCCAGAATAAAATCTCACCTGTGCTCTTGTATGGTGTCTAAGTCATTCCTTGGAACTCTCAGGGCGCCCTGAGGATGGGGATTTTTCCCAGACCCTAACAAATCTATTTAAGCACATGCCATTCTTAGCTTGCCCTGCGTCTTAGCTTCCGTTCAGCCATCTCTCTTCTGACCTCCATCAAGGTAAATCCTCTTTGCCCTTCCGGTCAAAGGCCTTATCTAACCTTTCCAAGACACCTCCCAGAAATGGGAGGGTCTTTCTTGTAGATAAGGTTACACAAAGAATAGGTTTAGGGTTACAGCACTGGTTCTCCCTTTCTCCTGAGCTGAATTAGTGACACAGGCTTCTTGGTTCATTCAGACAGCCTCTCACACAGAACCTATAACCCTGCTCATCCACTGCCTCCTCTTTTCTCTCTCTCAATCTGGGATGAAGTGCATCTCACTGCCTCCCCATTTAGCTATCTAGTTAGACCTCTCAGTCCAGTTGGAAGTGTCTTTTTCTGTGCTCCTTTATGTTGATCAGAGTCAGAGTAAGCTTTGAAATGAAACAGAACTGGTTATAAATCTTGTCTCCATCACTCCTAGCTACATGTACTCAAGAACATTCTGAACCTTTCTGCAACTGTCTTTCCAGATAGCAAAGTTGGAACAATATTACTTACCCAACAGTATGATGGAAGATTTAGAAATGGCATTCAGAAAACCATTGTCAGACTGAGATAGCAGTACACACTTCCTATAACCAGTCATAGTAATACTTCTGTCCAGTCAGATTCACCTTTGGAAAAATACTCAAACCAAGGAAAATGAACACTCTATTTCCATGAGGGCTCTCTCTCTGCTAGAGTCATGACATGTTCATACATAGAGGACAAGTCTTCAGGCCAATCTGACTATATGGGCTGAATGATTTGACATCATGATGAAAGAAGAAAAAAAAGGAATGACAGAAAGAAAAGAGGGCAATTCAAGCCAAGAGTGAGGCCAATAAATTCATAAAGAAAGTAATACAGGAAGTGGTGGTAGTGTGTCCTAACTTTCATGAAACTATCAAGGTGGATTAGAAAGGAGGATTTTCTGCGACCCCTGGGGACCCCGGCCCGCAGGGTGGATGAGGGTCACGAAGTTATTCGTGAGTCACGAAGAGAATTCCGACCTGGAAAATAAGAGAGGGCTGGGAAAATTGATGGACTCAAGACGAAAATCTGATCAAGAGTCCAAGTTTATTGAAAGGGGGCTAGTTTTTATAGCAAGCATGAGAACATTTTCAGACAAAAGAGGGGAAGGGGTGGTTCAGTACTTTTCCATCATAACATTCCCATACATCACATATTTTCAGGGGGTTATTAGTGAGTTATACATTTACTAGCAGTGAATCCTACTTTTACTATACCTCTACTATAAGTGATTCTGTTATACATTAACTATAAGTGATCCTGGGATGCTCTGTTCTGTTAACAATGCTACAGATCTAATCTCAACTTGTAGCCTTTACATAGCATGTTTGTTCTTTATCCAATTACCTCTGGTAAAAGCTTTTTTTATGGTCAGCTTTTTCTTTTTAGGTTCATGGGGGAAGCACCACCAGTAACCTGTCACGTACACAGACTTTTTGTCTTCTCAGGCATCAGAGACTCCATATTGCTCTCTAGTTAAAGGGCCTCCAACAATTTTCTACAGGAACCTGGTTCCCTGAAAGCTCTACTCTCTGATGAAAAGGGCCTGAAGACACTATCAAAAAGCCTTGAAGTCAACTCAAAGACATGTCCTGTGTCAAGAGCCAGTGCAAGAGAGGTCCTTTCAAACAGGACCCTTGTCTCCAGAAGATTTAGCAAGCCCTCTTTATCATGTCTAGAATACCTCTGGATAACTCCCAAAGCCATAGCAGCAGAAAACAGCAGTGACGACAACATCTAGGGAGCCTTCTCTCTGTGAGAACTTTGATCCACTTCATTTCATACTCCCACATAACTGGGTTTCCAAAAATGTCCTAAAGACTCCATATCCTCATTCCATGATATTATATCTCCAAACCATTATTCAAGCTGAGGTTCTACCAGAATACCTCCCTATGCAAGGCCCCCAGGCCTCACCAAAGATTGAAGTTATCCATGGAACTAAAGAACCATGAGCAAACTCAACTGCTAATGAGGCCTGATAGCCTGTTGTTCATACTGGGAGATAAGGACAGATGTCTACCCATAAGGGAAATACACACGATAGAGTGCCTCTGACTTTCACAGATGGAAATTGCCACTCCATAGAAAGGCAATCTTCTTCATAGAGAGAGCAGCTAGATTTGATGTGATAATATGTATAAAACATTCAGTAGATCCTCAACAAATTACTGGCAAATAGAATCCAATGCCTCATCAAGAAGATCATTCACTACGATCAAGTAGGTTTAATCCCAGGAATGCAAGGATGGTTTAACAATCGTAAATCTATCAACATATTACACAACATCAACAACAAGAAAAATAAAAATCACATGATCATATCAATAGACGCAGAGAAAGCATTTGATAAGGTCCAACACGCGCTTTTTTTTTGGTTTTTGGGCCACACCCGTTTGATGCTCCAGGGTTACTCCTGGCTATGCACTCAGAAATCGCCCCTGGCTTGGGGGGACCATATGGGATGTTGGGGGATCAAACCGTGGTTCATCCTATGCTAGCACTTGCAAGGCAGACACCTTACCTCTAGCGCCACCTTCCCGGCCCCCCAACACCCATTCTTAATAAAAAAAAAAACTCTCAGCAAGATGGGGATATAGGAACCTTTATCAATATAGTCAAGGCCATCTACCACAAGCCAATGGCAAATATTATCCTCAATGGAGAAAAACTAAAAGTCTTCCCTCTAAATTCCGGTACAAGACAAGGCTGTCCTTTCTCACCACTCCTATTCAACATAATTCTGGAAATACTTGCTATAGCGATTAGGCAATAAAAAGAAATCAAGGGCATCCAAATAGGAAAGGAAGAAGTCAAGCTCTCACTCTTTGCAGATGACATTATACTTTATTTAGAAAACCCTAAAGACTCTACCAAAATGCTTCTAGAAACAATAGATTCATATAGCAATGTGGCAGGCTACAAAATTAACACAGAGAAATCAATGGCCTTTTTATACACCAAGAATGATAGGGAAGAAATGTACATTAAGAAAACAAGCCGGGGCCGGGTAGGTGGCGCTGGAGGTAAGGTGTCTGCCTTGCAAGCGCTAGCCAAGGAAGGACCTCGGTTCGATCCCCCGGCGTCCCATATGGTCCCCCCAAGCCAGGGGCGATTTCTGAGCACATAGCCAGGAGTAACCCCTGAGCATCAAATGGGTGTGGCCCAAAAACCAAAAAAAAAAAAAAAAAAGAAAACAAGCCCATTCACATTAGTCCCACACAAACTCAAATATCTTGGAGTCAACTTGACCAAAAACGTGAAGGACCTATACAAAGAAAACTATAAAACCCTGCTCCAAGAAATAAGAGAGGACACACAGAAATTGAAGTACATACCCACTCATGGATTATCAGGATTAACATCATTAAAATGTCAATACTCCCCCAAAGCATTGCACAGATTTAATGTGATCCCTCTAAAGATACCCATGATATTCTTCAAAGAAGTGAATCAAACACTTTTGAAATTCATTTGAAACAATAAACACCCTCGAATAGCTAAAGCAATCCTTGGGAAAAAGAATACGAGAGGCATTACTTTCCCCAACTTCAAACTGTATTACAAAGCAATAGTTATCAAAACAGCATGGTATTGGAATAAAGAGAGACCCTCAGATCAGTGGAATAGGCTTGAGTACTCAGAGATTGTTCCCCAGACATACAATCACCTAATTTTTGATAAAGGAGCAAAAAACCCTAAGTGGAGCAAGGAAAGCCTCTTCAATTAGTGCTTTTGGCACAATTGGCTAACTATTTGCAAAAATGTGAACTTAGACCCCCCAGCTAACATCATGTATGAAGGTAAAATCCAAATGGATTAAAGAGCTTGATATCAGACCTGATATCATAAGGTATATAGAACAACACGTAGGTAAAAAACACTCCAGGACATTGAGACTACAGGCATATTCAAGGAGGAAACTGCACTTTCCACACAAGTGAAAGCAGAGATTAACAGATGGGAATATAATAAGATGAGAAGCTTCTGCACCTCAGAGGAAACAGTGCTCAGGATGCAAGAGTGGGAGACACTATTCACCCAATACCTATTCGATAAGGGGCTAATATCCAAAATATACAAGGCAATGACAGAACTTTACAAGAAAAAAACATTTAATCCCATCAAAAAATGGGAAGAAGTAATGGACAGGCAATTTGACAAGAAAGAAATACAAATGGCCAAAAGACAGATGAAAAATGCTCCACATCACTAATCATCAGGGAGATGCAAATCAAAACAACTATGAAGTACCATCTCACACCACAGAGATTGGTACACATCACAAAGAATGAGAACAAGCAGTGTTGGCGGGGATGTAGAGAGAAAGAGACTCATCTATTGCTGGTGGGAATGCCGCCTAGTCCAATCTTTATGAAAAGCAATATGGAGATTCCTCCAAAAACTGGAAATTGAGCTCCCATATGATCCAACTATATTAATCCTAGGTATATACCCTAGGAACACAAAAATACAATACAAAAATCCCTTCCTTACACCTATAATCATTGCAGCACTATTTACAATAGCCATACTCTGGAAACAACCAAGATGCCCTTCAACAGGCTAAAGAAACTGTGGTACATATACACAATGGAATATTAGGCTGCCATCAGGAGAGATGAAGTCATGACATTTTCCTATACATGGATGTACATGGAATCTGTTATGCTGAGTGAAATAAGTCAGAGGGAGAGAGAGACACACACACAGAGAATCGTCTCACTCATCTATGGTTTTAAGAAAAATGAAAGACATTCTTGCAATAATTTTCAGAGACAAAAGAGAGAAGGACTGGAAGTTCCAGCTCACTACATGAAGCTCACCACAAAGAGTGCTTACTGCAGTTAGAGAAATTACATCGAGAACTATCCTAACAATGTGAATGAAAGAGGGAAGTAGAAAGCCTGTCTGGAGTACAGGCAAGAGTGGCATGGGGAGGAGGGAGATTTGGGACATTGGTGATGGGAATGTTGCACTGGTCAAGGGGGGTGTTCTTTACATGACTGAAACCCAACCATAATCATGTTTGTAATCAAGGTGTTTATATAAAAATATTTTAAAAATTCAGCGGGCTGGAAAGATAGTATATAGAAGGTAAGTCTTTTCTCTTGCACTTAGCTAACCCTGGTTTAATTAAACCCTGGTTTAATGGCACTGCAAATGTTTCCAAGTCATGCCAGGAATACCTTCACACAGAGCTAAGAGTAAATTCTTAGCATAGCCAGGTGTGGTCAAAAAGCTAAATAAAATACTTTTGCCTCCCCCTAAATAAAAATTATTTGTAAAATTGAACAAAATGGATTCATGGTTAGTAACAAAAATAGCAGGAAGATAATTTTTATTTCTCTTTCCTTTTTCTTGGCTGTTGTGACTCCTGGCAGTTGCACACCAGCTCTGCTGCATTCATGTTTGTAGGGGTGCTCCAAAAATTGTTATTTGTTGTAACCCTGAGTATCCAAAATTACAGTGAAGCTGGGATCATAATCAATGTGTGGGTTGGGGTAGAGATCTAACTGGTGAAAATTCTGGGTCTCATTTTGGCAAAACAGGATCTCTGTCCTATGGTTCTCGTAAGATTAAGTCTCATGGTAGAGGGTTTCTAGTTGGCAGAGCGGGTAAGAGGAAGGTCATCTAGCCCATTTGGGAATAAAAAACTGCATGAAAAGATCATTGTAAAGAGAGAGTGAAGACTGGTGTTCTATAGCTCAATGGGCTAGAACGTGTAGAATGCATATTTTGCATGTGTGAGACCCATGTTAGATCCCTAGCACTGCATGTTACAAGTTAGGTTTAGCATCTGGACATCACTGGGTGTTTTTTGTAAAGCCAACAAAGTATCACTCAACCAACAGAGATGTTTAATGAGTTGGTATAGGACTTATAAGATCATATCTTTTTATATTTACTTATTAGTGTTTAAAATTAAAGGCACTTTCACATTGACTCTCATTTTGGCTCTTCTTTTTTATTTATTTATTTAATTTTTTTGGTTTTTGGGCCATACCCGGCGGTGCTCAGGGGTTACTCCTGGCTGTCTGCTCAGAAATAGCTCCTGGCAGGCACGGGGGACCATATGGGACACCGGGATTCGAACCAACCACCTTTGGTCCTGAATCGGCTGCTTGCAAGGCAAACGCTGCTGTGCTATCTCTCCGGGCCCTTGGCTTTTCTTTTTAATGGCGCCAGGAATTGGACCCATGACTCTAGACACATAAAGCATGTGGTCTAGCACCAAGGCAATTCATTCCCTGACATTCTCAGTTTACTTTTACAGTCCCATAAAGTAAGGAAAGTATTAATTACTTCAAAGAAGAGGGAGCAGATGCTCAAAAATTTTATCCAGTATCAGTCCTGGAGGTCTTTCTGGAGCAAGTTCCATTTCTGTAACTGTGTGTGCAGAGGTGAGTGGTGGTAGGTAGAAAATAAAGAGAAAGATCATGAGGTATGCCAAGTCCTTCTTCTTCTTGGGGATGTTGTAGTCTTGAGGAAATAGAGAAACTGGGTGGCCAGTTTTGAAGTGTTGATCAGAGGGGCAAGCTTTCTCAAAACAAAGATGATCCAATCTGGCTACCCACCACCTGTGTGGGATGATGCCTCTTTGGGCTTGACTGTGGATTGTCCTGAAAGGCACAGGTGAGCCACCTGCCTGTGGGGGCTTCCTTGTCTGGCCAGGCTACACTTTTTGGGGAGGCCTTCCCAGCAGAGCCTTCTGAAGCAGGGGCCTCTGGCTGGGTCTTCCTATGAGCTAGCCCAGTGGGGGGTAAGAGTGGGTGAACGAGGAAGGTGGCATTCTAGAAAGAGCACAGCATGAGCAAAGTCTGAAGGGGGGTAGGGGTACAGAGAGGAAAACAGGCAGGGATGGTGACATGTGACATGTCATAGCTGATGACATGGCAGGGGCCAGATTATGGAAGGTCTTAGGTCCTATAAGGGGCACAACCTGACTAGAGGTAGAGAGGGTGTGCTGCTTCAGAGGGAGAACCTGAATAAGGAAGAGGCTGGAATGAAAGGGATAGATATGGGGAAGAGCTTCTGGTGGGGTTGTAAATATGGCCCGTACACTTTGTCTCATTCAGACTACTCCCTGGTGACAGATGCTGGAAGAAAAGCTCTTTATCATCCTCATCAGCAGACCAAATCCTGCCACAAGGTTTGTATTGTCACCAACATGAACAGGGGAGGAGGTGGATGCTTAGAGCAATGGTGTGAAACTTGTAAGTAACAGAGACAAGATTTCCATCTGAGTTAAGTAGCATCATGTCTTCAAATATGTGAGATGGAAGAAGGGCTGAAACCTAGGATTGCTCCTCTTTTTATGTATAGGACACTAAAGACACTTGGATAGACCACACAGCAAGAGAACCATTTTGGACTCTGGTTAGTTCAGACAGAAAGAGCAAAAAGGGGGTTGAGAGATAGTAAAGTGAATGCAGTTTACCCATGCTTGATTCCTAGCACCCTAATATTGTCAGGAATAAATGTAAACTGACACCCATCTATTAATCCAAAACAAAAGTGTTCCCCCATCTTCCTCTTCTTTAAATCTCTCCTTTGATATGTAAAAGTTCGCCTGGATAAGTACTTTTGTCTCTCTTTTGACCTTCCCCTTCCTGGTAAATTGGGAAGGGTTAATAAAGAAGGAGCAGTTTGGCTTGGTGCTCTCAGAGATACTAGGAGGCAAAGATTGACTCCATGACTCTCTTTTAACTGGCTTGATTTATTAAGTCTTCACCACTACCCTGCTTCTTTAGTCCAATCCACTTGGGGTGGAAGTATACATCTGTAGTGATTATACAATCTGGGGAATTATTTTACAGTAAATCCTGAGAACTGGGTAGATTATGCCCTCCCTTTCACCCCCCAAAAGGCAAGTATAGGCAGTTGTAAATTAAAATTCCAATAGGCTCCTTCTTCTCTGGAATGACACAGTGGCCACTGGAGTTCTGGTTGTGACCTCCCACTCTCTAGGGTGGAAGGATCTCAGAGACAAGCCCACATCTTTACAATACACTGCAGGGAAACAGGCTGAGGGAATTGTGGCTGGCAGGCTCTAGGGAGCTGGCTCTTGGACTCTTGTGAAGGTGCTGGGGCAGTTGAGAGAAAGTTAAGAGTAAGGTCCTTGATGTTCACACTAGGCCAGCTCCACAGACTCACTCTTTTTTCAGAAGATGTGTAAACCGGGCCCGGAGAGATAGCACAGCGGCGTTTGCCTTGCAAGCAGCCGATCCAGGACCAAAGGTGGTTGGTTCAAATCCCGGTGTCCCATATGGTCCCCCGTGCCTGCCAGGAGCTATTTCTGAGCAGACAGCCAGGAGTCACCCCTGAGCACCGCCGGGTGTGGCCCAAAAACAAAACAAACAAACAAACAAAAAAAAAAAAACAAAAAAAAAAAAAAGAAGATGTGTAAACCAAGACATGAAAAATCATGGGTATACTGGCCATGCAGCTGAAAGTTGGCAACCTTGGGAGGAGAGGATGGGCTAAGCCCCTGTCTTGCCAAATTCATGCCTACTGCATTTATCAATCATAATCATCATTTTGCTTAACAATTCTCTGCAGAGACAGCAATATGTTCAAACTTTAGGTACTTTGGTATTTGGGCTGATATAACCAGGGCTTGTTCAGCACCCTTTCCCTGCATACTCATTCTTCTGGGAGACCTGACAGCTGAGAACACACTCCACAAAAGCAGCAGTATCAGTAATTTTGTTTTGAATTGCTGAACAATTTCATTTATTTGATGCTGCCATCCCAATAGAAACTCCGTAATTTAGATGCCGTATGTGTAGCTGAGATTTTAATGTTCAGAAGCAAATAAAATATCAGAATGAACAGCTAACAAGAGCTTACTAAACCTTCTGCCATTGTCTTAAAAATCTCGTTGGAGGGCCCAGAGAGATAGCACAGCGGCGTTTGCCTTGCAAGCAGCCAATCCAGGACCAAAGGTGGTTGGTTCGAATCCCGGTGTCCCATATGGTCCCCCGTGCCTGCCAGGAGCTATTTCTGAGCAGACAGCCAGGAGTAACCCCTGAGCACTGCCGGGTGTGACCCAAAAAAAGCCAAAAAAAAAATATCTAATTGGAGATACACAATTTTTCACAGATATGCTAGCCACTGTACATCTTTTTTGTTTTATTAAGAAAATTTCTTCTCTTTCTTTTTCTTTATATTCTCTTAAAAATAACTTTGCTCTCACATATGGAAACAAATATATTTCCTAATGACCTCATTGAAGATAAAATAATTGCACCAATTGGTCGAAGATATAGCATGGAGGTAGGGTGTTTGCCTTGCATGCAACAAAATGGTGTTTCAAATCCTAACATCCTTATGGTCCCCTGAGCCTGCCAGAAGCAATTTCTGAGCACAGTGCCAGGAGTAACCCCCTGAGCACTGCCGGGTGTGACCCAAAAACAAAAACAAAAACAAAAAACAAAAATAAAAAGAAATTACACAAATTGCCTTCTCACTGTATTTTTTAAAAATTCTTCTTTTTCCTTTTCCTTTTACTTCTTTTTCTATTCTTTTTAAAAATAACTATGCTCTCACTTATTTGGAAACAAATGTATTATAGTCAACTATATCAACTTATGTGATGCATTTTCTTTAAATGAAGTAAAGAAAAAAAGACTGGATCCTTCTCCCAACAAGACAAACTAAAGCCAGCATGGTCTAGATGGGATCCAGGACTTTAGTCTCATTACATTCAAGCCAGCAAATTTGTATGAGGCTCCAGTGTTGGCCTGCAGAGGTTTCAAGGGACATTAGTGCTAAGAGAGACTGAAATTTCAGTGCATTTGAATTGAATTCAATTAGGAATTGAAGTTGGGACTGTGGAGGCTGACAGGGGGGTTCTGTCAGCCATCACTTGGGTGGCTTTACCCTTGTTGATGTGGTCTTCTAGACTCCTGGAAGTGGGATAACCAGAGTCTCCCTGTTCTCTGAGGGTGAGAAAGCAGCAGCACTCTGTTCCTCAGAAAAATGTAGTGCTTTTCTTTCCACTTTTCAAGGCACCAATGCATGTGGAGCAGAGACAAAATCAAAGATAGTCTGAGAACAAAAGGACTTTTGGCAAATTTGGAAGGAAATGTCCTTGCGACATCAAAAAGAAACCAGATAACCAGCCCCCTCAGCACAAACTGTTCCCAGACTAGTTGTGTTCAGAATCTTTCTAACCATTTCTGCCTTCGGGCCATCATCTATTACCTCAGATTAAAAAAACAAAAAACCTGGTTCTTCCTCTGAAGTGGGTCAGAGAATTCTAGCTCAGCAGATT